>NC_092863.1:65383365-65385932 GCF_032062135.1 Pyxicephalus adspersus
ATATCAGCATGTGTAGGATAACACAGGGACGTGTGTGTGGCTGTAGTGTGCGATGTCATGGTGCACAGCATTCTGTGCAGGACACAGGACAGGAGATTGAACACCGATGTACACTTATTTAATATATATTATAGTATACACAGACAGAATCATATACAAAGCATGACACAAGGAGGGTGTGTAATGTGTGAATGTCAGTGTGCTCTCCATGGTGCTGAACACTGTACACCAATGTACACGGGGAAACCCATACATTGTGTGTACAAGCATCATACACACATACTCCGGGGGAAGGTGTGAGAAGACACAGGTTGGTGTGTGTATGTTGTACTATGAGTTATAACCAGTGATTCTGTGTACTACACACAGCACAACATACACACAGCACATTTCATCTCTACGTCTGTCCGACATGCTGCCGATTGATCTGTACTATACACAGGACACATCGCTGTACACAGAACAAGCATGGCAGGCAAGTACAGACAGGACAACATGCCGGGCACACACACATGGCATGGGGAAGAGAGAGAGAGAGAGTGTGTGTGTGTGTGTGTGTGTACACTCCATGGTGCTGAACCCTCCGCACTATACACAGGACAAGCACACACAGAACACACACAGAACACACACATATGATTGTACTTCTATCAGGCAGGACATGACAATATAGCAGAGAGGTGCACAGAGGAGGTTGTGGGATCCACACATCGTACTGAACTATCGGTGCTGGCAGACACAGGACAACACACTGGGAGTGTACACATCGTATCATAAGATATCATTGTTCTGTGCGCTGTCCATGGTGCTGAATGTACACCTGTCATGTGGACACCCGGATCAGGCAGCATATGCTGGGGGTATATATAATATAATATGGTATGGTATGATATAATATAGTATGGTATGATATAATATAATATAATATGGTATGGTATGGTATGATATAATATAGTATGGTATGATATAATATAGTATGGTATGATATAATATGATATGCCTGCACTGGGCGATCTCCGATCTCTTCTACCCGGCTCGGGCAGAATATTATAGGGGGTATATAATATATAATATAA
This sequence comes from Pyxicephalus adspersus, assembly GCF_032062135.1. Taxonomy (NCBI): domain Eukaryota; kingdom Metazoa; phylum Chordata; class Amphibia; order Anura; family Pyxicephalidae; genus Pyxicephalus; species Pyxicephalus adspersus. The sequence continues at coordinate 65,384,442 of NC_092863.1, forward strand.
TATATGATATTACTGTGCTGGGTGCTGTCTATGGTGCTGATCGCTTTGTAGCAGTCGGGAGAAATGTGCCGGGAATGTTTGTACTACAAAGGGCAGAGCTCAACCGTGTATTCCCCGATATCAGATCGCACAAAGCTGTAGCAGATTAATTCCGATCAGACACAACGAGTTTTCCTGATCACACCATACACGGCACATTGTGCAGGCAGCCCTGTGTGATATATGTGTGTGCGATATAGGTGTGTGGGTAATAATGGTGTGATAGATGTGTGTGCGATATAGGTGTGTGGGTAATAATGGTGTGATAGATGTGTGTGCGATATAGGTGTGTGGGTAATAATGGTGTGATAGATGTGTGTGCGATATAGGTGTGTGGGTAATAATGGTGTGATAGATGTGTGTGCGATATAGGTGTGTGGGTAATAATGGTGTGATAGATGTGTGTGCGATATAGGTGTGTGTGTGTAATAGTTGGACACAGGACACACAGCCAGTCGGACAGAGCAGGGAAGCTCTCCAATGATTGTACAAGCTATGGCACCCCATCCTCCTCCACTTGCTGATGGATTCACCGTGCGATGTGATCGGTATCGGAATCTCTGCTTGTATTATTTCTCCGGTGTGACATCATACAGAAACATGAAATATTCTTCATCCACCTTTACACCTTGTATTGGAGGTCCCAGAAATATCTGTATAATAACTTCACACATCGTATACACATTCACCAATCATTTTCCTTCGCAGTAATCTTTTCACTTCCCAATGATTATCCCGGTGCTTCCACCTCTCGATATCGATTAACCACAACTATGCAATTTACTCAAATCAGCATTAACACCCCACAGAAAACTACATCGGCCGATCGTTCACTCATCATACAATTATCGGGCTGTACAGAACAAAGCGATTTCCATGGGCAGAGCAGATCATCGTGCCCTAGTTTCGTTGCTTCAAATTTGTAAAGCCCATGGTCTGATCCCTATACATCGATGAAAAGGATCCATACACGATTTATACCCACAAACCCCTGCTTGTTCCGATCCGATACATACAACGATTCACATGTCAAATAACACACATCGTGAGTGAAACATTCGCCACCCTTCCTGTGTCATCCCACAAGCAAGCCAACAATGTGCAATGTGCGGTATGAATGTATAACATTACATCGTGCTGTGTATTACAGATCGGGGACCCGACCCGCCCGGAGACCCCAGCAATCTCCTTTGCAGCACAGCAAGGAGCACCGACTTCAGTCGGACGATGTCCATAGTGATCACTAGACAGATCGGTGTCACCGAGGAGAGGATTACCTGGATTTCCCTGGCGTGGTATACGATAATGAGGCCGAGCAGGATGATGGTGGACAGGCTGATAAGGCATTTCAGGGCTAAGGAGTACAGCGATCCCTGCAACAGAAACACCAGTCAGTAGGCACAGGACACGGGGACCGGGGGACACCATGGGGACACCGGGGAATGTTCTACA
>NC_092863.1:65386224-65408948 GCF_032062135.1 Pyxicephalus adspersus
ATGCTGGGGACACCATGGGGACACTGGGGCCCTTCCTCTATGACATGCTGGGGACACTATGGGGGCACGGGCCCTGTACCCGGGAGGATGGGGGAGAGGAAGTCCGGGGGCCAGCAGCCACGTGACACAATACTACTACACCGTGCAGAGATGGTCCCGGATGGGAATAGCAGGGTGAGGGGAGATCAGAAAGCACGGACAGCTCTTTCTAGACTCATAGAAGCACAAGCAGCACTCTTATTATATAATAGACTTTCACTGGCTGCATGCTGCTAACCATTGTATTAAGGGGGGGCATTAACCCAGCCACTTCAGACAATACTACACACAGTGCTATCATAGTCCCAGGCTGGAATACAATGATTGGGGCGATCAGAAGACTGCAGGGCCCCCACTATTTCACAGATCTCAGAAATTAGCATTCCATTCATTGTAAATAGACCTTCGCTGGCTGCATGCTGGCCACTATTGTATCAGAGACATGCCCAGTAATGTCTGCTAGAACTCTCAGCACTTCATTATAAACTTTTCACTGGACGCATGCTGGGGACAACTGGATGGCAGGGACCCCAACAAGTCCAATCACTTCTAATGCTGTCCAAGAGGAATACAGGGGGTAACCTATAGAGAGATGGGATCAGAGACTGGTAGAATCACTCTATGACTGCATTCCTTTCAGCTACAACAGGCTTTCACTGGCTGCATGCTGGTGACAGTATCTCATGCAAACTTAAAAAGTTGCCTAGAAAGTAAGTGGCTCGCTTTGATTGGCCGGAGGAGTACCTGGGACACCCCATCAGCGCTGTATATAACAATGAGCCTTTCACTGGCTGCATGCTGGGGCCATTACATCAATGTGACAGGTCCCCATGTAAAGTTAGAAAGTTGCCTAGAAAGTAGTTGGGACAATGCGGGGGCCCCCAGCCTGGGTCAGTCACCCCAGCAGCGCCCCCCACTGGCTGAGCATTACATGAAGTGACAGGTGAGTAGCTGGGGGGCCACACACATATAAGGGGGCCACCTCGGGACAAGCCGCCTGTGCCCCCCGATCTTTACCTTGTCGTAGGCTCCCCATGACAGTTCGGTCTCGATGACCATGACCACGATGCCGAACATCCCGAAGATCAGCGCGTAGTCACTCAGCCGTTTGCGCTTCTCGAAGAGCGCCCTGCGGTGCCCCAGCTTGTACCCGATGTTCTGGTTCTTCTTCTTGCCGGACTTGTTGTTTTGTCCCGGCTGTCCCGAGGAGGAGCCGCTGTACGGCGGCAGGTTGTTGGAGTTGTGCTCGGGCTTGGAGACGACGATCTCCGGAGCGGCGGCGCTCGGTACCGGCTGCAGCGGCTGGGACTCGGAGTCCAGTTCGTGGAGGTTCCGGCGGGAAGCGCTGAGGTTGCTGAGCGGTCTCATGACGCCGCCGTTGTACCTGCAGCTACTCATGGCTATTTCCGTGAACGGGTTACTCTCCCGGCGCTGGCCGCTGCCGCTGCTGCTGGGGCTCGCCTGCTGGCGGCTGTGGCACTGCTGGTACTGTGCAGGGGGGAGGTGCGGGGCCCGGGACACACTGGCATGGCTGGAAGGCGTCAACTCACTCACGTTCAGCTGGCTGCCCTGGCGGGAGGAGGCGGAGGACAGCGGCGAGCTGCGGAAAGCGGTGACCGGGGAAGAGGTGCGGAGGAGCGGTAGGTTGTCCCCGCCGTGGAAGGAGCAGCTGTTGCACTGGAGGCAAGGACCGTCCTGCTGCTGGAAGAAGAGCTGCTCGTCCGGGCTGTACTGCTGAGGAGGAGACGGCTGCTCTGTGAAGAAGCCGGGCTGGAACTGCAGCGATGTTTCCATGTCAGAAGTGTTAAAGCTGCAGGAGGACCGCCAGGCTGTGTGCCCGGCGCAATGCGTTCTGTCAGAGATGGGGAAGTCCGCCTCAGCGCGGGGGGCACGGCCCATCTCGGCTCCCGTAGAATCCAAGCGGAGCGTCCGATTGGTTGGCCGGACCAAAACAACTGGCATGACGTCAGCGCCTGGGCGGGGTTTTCTGCAGCTGGTGTGTGTAGTGTGCGCGGCTGTGCTCAGTGTGTGCCGGGACGGGGAGCCGCTGGCAGGGCTGAGCCGGAGCACGTGTCTGGCCGCACCGGGCTCCCGGGATGACAGGAGGGCCACAGGGCATTGCTAGGGGGCTGAGGAGAGCGCTGGGCACATGGCTGCTGGGCGTCACTTCTACTAATGTGCCGTGCTGAGCGGAGGAGAGTCACATGGGGATTTCCAAGTCTTCATACTGAATGAGCCATCACGAGTTATACCTGCAAGGGATACAGAGATAGAATGTCAGCACCGGAGTCATCTCATATATATATATCTGGTACATGAGGGGTACAGCATACACCCGGGGTGCCCAACAGGTGGATAGTGAGCTACTGGTAGATGGCACAGGCAATGCGAGTAGATTGCGGAGCCCTGCCTTCCAAAATAAACTCCACCGCGCACAGGAGTTATTACGTCCAAGTTTTTATTGTTGGTAGATCATTTTGACTTGGTCATTTTAAAAGTACCTTGCAAGCCAAAAAAGTGTGGGCACCCCTGGCCTGCAGCAACCCTTCTATAATTACTATATCCACAGTGCAATGGTGGTCAGTAGGAGGAATGTCTCTTACATTGTTGGCTAGGGGGGAGAATGTCACCCTTACAGACAGCCAAAAAGATCATGGGGTCAGCTTAAGCCGAACTTTAGAACTTTCACACAAAAAACAAAACCTACTGGTGAAAATCGGAGGACAAACCTGATCCCGTGCCGTCTCGCCCTCTTTCCTGCGTGGATGGAACTTCGGGTGCAGCATTTTCCTCTGGGTTCTGCTTACATCACCCATCTCACACTGTGCAGGCGGAAGATCTGTGTGACATGTCTTCCTAAAAATGTTAAAAAATCTAGCCACCTTCTTATAAAATGATAAAAATGTGGTGATGGCTTTGCTTTAAATTGACCTGAGAGTCACAAATTACTGTGTTTCAAGCCTGCCTGACCCTCCTAACATTGTTTGCAGCATGTTAATTGTATGGCATATGCAAATCTCCTTTTGTACTTGCACTCCAGTGATGGCAGCTCCAGGACCCTGCATTCCCCCCCTAGCTGCTATCTCCACTACTGACTCTTCCAGGTCCCACCATGATCCTCTTCAGCCATTGGACAGCCACTGATTTACATAGCACTACCGTAGTCTCTGGCTGCTAGGTCTTTTCTCAGCATGCTGAGGATGGAGCAGAGCAATATTCTTTATGGCGCAGTGTACTCAGAAAACAAAAAGCCATCATGAGCTGGAAAAGTCAAGAGTGGTGTCTTCTACTCAAACACTGCTTTTTGGTAAATCACTACAATATTCTCTGCAAAACAAGTTCTTTTTTAGATTATATAAATACCAACATTAAAAGCTACTAGCTTACTGTGCAGTCACCCCCAGTGGTTGGGGACCATTGCCCAGGGTTCCCACCTTCCCTAGGGCCCCAAATAACAACAGCAGAGCATGCAATGAGTTGGAATGCTGTCCCTCAACCCCCCCCCCCTACATTTTCTATTATTCCAGGACCCCATTTTGTCTAAAAGAAGCCTTTTTCTGGCAAGTAAGCAAGTGCTCTCCATGTACACTAAGCTTTATATCATTATAACACATCCAGACAGATTGCCATTTAAAGGCTCATCTTGCAATTATCATTTGGGTTCAATTTGCAGTGAAGTGCAGCAGGGAGTCAGGTCCTTGTCTGCGCTTCATACATACTGGATGACAGACATATATACGTTAACTGGTTGCTGTGATTTGAGCACACGTTTTGCATTTATAGATGTGCTGTTATATAAAGAATTAATATTTAAAAAAAAAACATATCTACATGTTTTGTGGCTATACATAAATAAATGTCATCCACCTAAAGCTGGACTCCATGATGTCATAAAGAAAACACTAATTGAATAACTTTACTAGCTCATGTAGCAATGTGATAGCGATAACAAACCCTTCTGTATTGTGGTAATGTTGTAATAATGCATACTTTACTGCATGACACGTTAATGCAATTCATATTATTGTGAAGCAGAGCTGTTTATTTGTTATGGTACTCCAATACACTAACGCAACAAAGTGCAAGAACATGCATCACAGCGCACAACTATTGTCATTGTGCAATAGATTGCCTGTTCATAATCTTTTCACATGTGCATCTCAGAGTACAATGCCAGGTATTTCACCTATACCCCAGCTTCTGGATATTAATGAATTCATGTGCACATGCACAGGAATTACATAATTCCAACCTGGCCATACAAGATAGCCTAGGAACCTAGAAGAGGACTGGGTGAGGATGGCTAGAACGGGTGAGTTAAAAAATTGCTCTCAAACATGTAAGTATAATTTATTGTAGAAGAGACATTGCCTGTCCTTTCTGCAATAGACAACCTGCCTACTCACACTTTTTTTAATAACTAAGTTTAGTTCTTTAAATGAAAAGCTGCTTTAACGCAATGCATGGTTATACAATATTAATAGGCATGTCTTAAATTTTGTTCCCTATAAAAAGTGTATTATAAATATACATAGGGATGTAGTTCAGGCACATTTTCTTACCGCATGTTGTTTTTCACATGGAGAGTTCCAAAGAAATTACAAAATCTCTGTGTGTGATAATTAGCATTTCTGACATCAGCCATGCTTCATATCGATTTTTAAGGGTAAAATTAAACAGCCAGATTCTAAAGCAAATATTTTTTTTTGTGCGGTCTATATGTAGGTTATTTATGGCCATTTTTATTCTGTACCTGTGTTATATTTTCCAAATATGTGAGCAGAAGTAGCCAATATATAAGTAGCCATTAGAGGGAATATGTTTAAATCTATACACAAATACAGTTAGAAAAGTAGAACAGAAGTCATCCAGCAAGTGAAATGTTTAAACCCAGTTAGTTATAAGTTACTTTTCTAATTGTGTGATAGTAGCTCATATTATTGTCAGATTTTTCCTATTATGACTTGACATTGTTTAATATTAGGGCTCATTTCCTATCGGTATCAGAGTCCTACAGTACATAAATTGGAAAAATAAAAAGTCTCCAATAGCAACAGTAATAAAAACTATTCGATTTCACTATCAATGTGAATAAAGTACAGGCACCCAAGTTAGTTGTAGCTACCCCAACTATCTTCCAGAGCCTGAAACCTTTCTAGTTTTTGATTGCAATTGCTTCACATGGCTCTTGTAAATATATGTAGAGCACTGGCATGCAGTCTAGCACTGCTAGACTCGCTGCTTAGTTCATGAACATTTAATACCATTCCCACTTGTCAGTGTCAGTCATTCTGGCCGATTTATTTTTGTCAGTTTGTTTAATGTTGACCAGGAGGTGTTTTCACATTGAAACTCCTTTAGGCTGGAGGAGTTCTGGGTATTTTTAAATTGATATGTAAATCTCTTTTGTAAAAGGTGTGTTATATTAGTATTTTGTGATAGTTTTATTTTTTATACTCTTGAGTCAAAATTGTAATTCATGATTGTGATTTAATTTACTAATCATTATGTGCCATTTAAGATGTATTGCAGATATATTGGCAACTACAGATGTCACTCAGGATACAGTAATGTAAACCTGTCAAAATTAGCAAAGCTAGCAATATGAATAAATAAAAGGCACCCAGATAGATATGTTGCAGACTTTACTTTTAACCTTCTTTAGAAGCACAAACACCCCATGCACTGTAATATGGGGATTGTGACTTGTGCTGTAAAAATGTAGAGCTGGCCATATATACTCTAATCTAACTATTAGACCTTCACTTCGATTGGCAGCAACATTGGATAAGAGCAGAATTTTTAATTTGCATAATATAGCTTCCAGTACTTCAGGCCCATGGGACACTGCTAAAGATAGTTGAAGATATGTGCCTATAGTGTATTAAGTGTATTTCCTTTTATTCTTTGTATTTCATTTGAGTGGTAGGTTCAGCGCTCTAGTTGTACTAGTGACTATTTTAATCAAGAATGAAAGTGAAAGGAAATCTAAAATGTTAACGTTGTCTTTATATTTCAATATTTTTATAGGGATTTTGATAAGTACATTTTACATGACTTAAGACATTTTAACAATAACGTCCGGTCTGGACATTGAAACAAACAAAAATTACAAAACAGGGTAAATCAAGACATCAGTACAGGTAAAATTTTATACATTTCCCCCATATAAGGGACCCAGAACCCCAAACCTATGTATGATCACCTCTGAACTCTATAGCCTTAGTTTAATCTGGGGTTTGTGTTAGCTGCCTTTAAAAGCCTAGTAAAAATAGATCTGAACTGGCATACACATGAGGGAATAGGGGGAGAGGGGAAAGACTTTCACGCTAATAAATTTCTAATGTGGATTATGCCTTTAATTGATAATATTGTTAAAATTGTCCCTAGAACAAGAAAAGAGGTGAAATCTTAAAGTGGGGACACCTACTCCAGGGGTAATTGAAGGCATTGTTCTGTACTTGGCATAATGCACTGACGCAACGCAAATTCTTGCACATTGTGGTATCATGCATCCTGCGGCACATTAGTGTGAAATGACCCTAAAATGGGATTTCTCGCAGGGTTTGAGTTTTAAAAGGAGTTTGACATTTTTAAAAAAGTAAAAATATTCAGTATCTTAAAATTATGGCCCCTATGCAGCCATGATTGGAATGACAAAGCACTAGTTATTGGTTATGGGGTCCATATGCCAAAATGTTAGCTCTGTGTGGTGACACCACCAGCAAATGTGTATTGGGATTTAAACATAGTGCATAAAAGCAATTTCCAGATGAGCAGCGGAATTACCCAGCAGGTTGATTGTGCTTCCTGCCTTCTTTACAGGGTTAAATGTACCTGTCACAGGAGAGAAACGACTGAGAATAGGCTGTCATTTCAGGCCTCTCTTTTTAAGATTGTTCTTCGCTAGTTGTTGTGCTTTTGTAAATGTTTTAGCGCTGTAAGGCACTGGAAGAAGCATAGAGATATGGAGCATTTCTCCTCTGGGTCTGTGACTTAGTAAGTATTGATGTCAGACACAGACAAGCAACAAACATTTTTTAGGAGGATAGCAATACCAGTCCCATTCTTTCTTTCTTATTTTTTAAGTCAAAAAGGAACATTAGCTAGGACTGAAGGAGACAATGACTCTTTTCAGAACAAAGCTGAAGTTTGATATTAAGATATTAATACTGAGCCGTGTGTTTGATGATTCAGTAAAAAACAATCTGTAGCTTTTCTGTGTTTTACATACCTATGTGCTTGTAAATAGAATAATTAAAATGTATCAATATATATTAATGTTTTATTAGTTATGATTTCAAATGCTTCTGTGCAAAGTTTAAAAAAAATATCAACTCATGAAGGGCAGCCATATTTGCTCTCTCCATATACAGACCTTGTTTCCTACTTTGTAAAGCTGCAAAGTTACCGCTGAACAAATAACTATTCAGTTTTTTCTAATCTTGTGCTTCTGCATGGTTTAACCACTTGTGGGCAGTCACGTTTTTTTGCAGGACATTTACTTTAATGTGTTGCAGATGAGATGATTCTCAGCAAGAAGTTCAATCTCTCAGTAGCGTGAAATTAGATTCGCCTGTGTATTTTAGTATTTTAGCACACATTATTTATCTTTCACAAAGCAAACCCAGTCAGTAATCAGAAAATGTCAATGCAAATCTAAAACCCCATATAGACATGCGGTGATTAACACTGGAAAAGATCTTTGGTGATTGTTTCCAGCCGCAGTAGAACAGATTTTCTTTTGAGATGATCACTCACATTTGTCTCAGGCTACAAATATCTGTACAAAAGCTTAATGGTTTGCTGATAATGGCTAAAAAACAATAAAGTCATTAGATTGCTTATCCTTTTATCTCAGCAGTTATTCATCGAAAATGTTTATTGCAACCTCTGACAGATAGTCACTAGTGGGAAAATGTATGACTCTATGTATGGAATTATCAGTAAGTTTGCATGTGAAAATATAGAGTCAAATATAATACTAATAAGTTATATATATTACATTTAATTACTTAAGCTGCAGTAAATAAAATGTGCAATCCAATATTTTTTTCTGTCCATGCTGATCCTGCAAAGCTTTCAAGGGACCTGCCAAACCAATAAGGTGGCGTCTAAAAGATAAGATAATGGGCATGTTCCTGCCCTGTATTCTACAATTCAATGTACAGACCCCAGCAAGCTTTTGGCAGGCCTGGTCATTGCCACATGCAATGCAATATAAGCAATGTCCTGTTGTGATGTTCAGAATGTTGTTTATGCATAATGGTTTAGGGGGTACTTACCTTCATCATTGGTTTGTTTTTTGTATCACTGCAAAATATTTATGAATATTATTATAATAACAAATACTTTTTCAGTTTTGATAGGGTACAGTGTACCCATAGCACTCCCAGGGTGCCGCTTACATCAGCATGCAGTAGTCCTCTCATCAGTATGCAGTAGCCTTTATGTTGATGCTCATCTGTCTGTTTAATGTGCAGCAGAGTATAGGTGACATCCACTCAACATACAACGAGCCAGGAGGAAAAGCATTGTTAATGGAAGCACAACAGTTACTAGCATGGGAGTACTACTATTCGCCACCTGTTGTTTTCCCTCCTGGCTTATATAACACAGTTAATAGTGATTGCAAATGAAAGAGAAAATGTACAAATATAAAATAAAGTTAAACATGTTTTTATGACATAAATCCTAATTCTATGATTTAACTTTTAAAACTAGTATAAAATACTTATTTTGTTTATAACAAAAGCATATTCTGTATACATTCAGTAACCCCATGAGACATATTTAGTAAGGCAATGCAAACAACAGTATGGATGTGCAAAGCACAGTATTCCTTAACAAATTTCAAGTTAATATGGCATAGTAATTACACAGTTAACTTCAAATTGTTGTTAAAATAACGTGCAAAATCCTATACTTTCAGTGCGGATGGCTACAGAATTGGCTTTCTTATTTTTATAAAGACGTAAACAGTAGTCCACAATGATTAATAATTTGTTGCATGAAAATGCTGGAAACAAAATGGCTGTAATGGATCCATTGTAGTATTTGATTTGTGTACATGAAAAAAGTGCTTTCCTTCATTCCTTTTTTCACCCTCTTCATTTATTTTGTTTCCTATTTCTCTCATTCATTCTGGATTCTTTACTTCCACTGTGTCACCAACCTTATGTCATGAGTGAAAGGTCAGGTTAAAAGTACAAGAGCCACCAGAGAAGAGGCTTCAAGGCTAGACAGCACTGCTTCTGAAACATTAGTTAACCAAAAAGAGTATCTTGTTTACCCAGCCATGTGTGGATTTTCCCTTTAACAAATTGTATTTTCTGCTGACTAAAAGAGTACTCCCCTGCACCTAGAACCACTAACTGAAACAAAATAGCTGTCATTAAGTAATTGAATTTCTGACCTGGATTCAATTTCCTGAAATTCTATTCTCTATCACCTTTAAAGTTGCTGTTCAGACGCCTGTGCCCTTTTTACAGCTTCAGTTGAATAATTTATCTTAGCAGTTCCCTCAAAGAATGTAGTATATGAACCAGGTAAAGGCTTTTCACATTTAATTCAAAGAAAGCGACTAATACGCCCATTTATATTTATTGCATTACAAGCCTGATTGTCAAAAAGAACCCAACTGAACTGTACAAAGAAACCCAAAGACAAAAATAATAATCTAGTGACTGGCATGGGTTTAATTTTTCATTACAGCCTCTTCATTTTCCATGCTCCAGTAATCTGAACACTAGTAAACTAGCACATACAACTTGCAGATTCAAAAATCACAACAGCATGCTTCACAGGAGTCAAACACTTATATTCAGTGGTGGAAGACTAAGTTATTTCTATAAGTAAACTTGTCAGAAAAACAGATAGCACTTGCAAGAATAGATTGTCACAAACATAAATCTCTCTGGCATGATTGCTATTTGCTGGGATGATTGCTCTGTTATGCATACAATTGCATTCTTCTTCTGAAAAGACAGCTTTTTATGTAGAACATGTGTTATAATATACAAAATATAAATATATATATATATATATATATAACAACTGGGTTCCATAGAAAAACTTTTTTTAGATTGCTCTACTAAAACTTAATTTAATCTAGATATTCCAAAGGATTTTTCTATACCTGGCTGTGAACAATGGATTTCTTTAAATTCTTATCCTCGCTATCATAAGATTTTTCAAGAAGTGCAAGTTTCTATATACTTGCTGTCCTTATTAGGCACAAGTTATTATTAAAATATAAACCCTTTTACCACTGTTGAGCAAATGTTTTCTTTTTTGACAGATTTTTATAAATGAGTCGTTTTGTTCATCAATTAAACACAAGTAAATGGCTCTTGTACAGGCTGTCATTTCCTTATGTTCCGAATGCATTCAGCACTAGAAACAGTTTGTGTTTGATTAATGTTCTTTTTATTCTTGTGTTTGTAAAAAAATGCCAAAAGCATAATTATTCAATACCTTAATAGCTTTAGCTAGAAAGTACACCAAAACAAAATAATTAAAAAGAACAAGGGATTTATTCAGTAGTCTTAAGACCTGTGCTTGTAATAATTAAGTTCTAATTTTATAAGGTCTGGCACATAAAATATATCTCTCAATAATGGCCAGTTCAATGCCAGTAAAGGCACTGAACAGGCTTTAAAATTGCAGTACAGACACAAACCAACACTGCTTATCACTGCATCCCAAGTTGCTATTACAAGCACAGTAGTAATGCCCCCCCCACACACACACACACACACACACATACATTATAGTAATAGGTAAGTAAGCACATATGAGAAGTGGCAAAGTGTTCCAAACATTAGTTTTTTTTGTAAAGTGATGTATATCTGCGGATGTGTACAATTTTTATGAAATTCTGCAAATTAGGCGAAGTTTATTACAGGAAACTTTAAAACCAGCATAATATTGTGTAGGTGTCTTTTGCTTTCTGACACCAAGACTTTGATAGAAGATCTTTAAAGTCATACTGCATCTGCCAGCCTGCCTTTTTCCTATATTGTATCCTGCTGCCCCTTCTTCAGATAACCCTTGTGCACAGTCTAGTTCTAATGGCCACTTTCCCATCAAAGACATTTCTGTCTACGAATTGGGATCAGCACGATCACTAACTGGTCTACAACTCCATTACCTAATAAATGGAAAGTTGTGATGTACTGTGTTTTCTTTCATGGGAAGCATTAGGTTATTCATCAATTTGTGTTACATTAGCTCTTCTGTTGGGATCTTCTAGCCTTTCACTTTCCCTTCGCACAGAAGAGCCTTGGGTATCATTCACCCTGGTGCTGGTTTACCAGTTCTCTTTTCTTGGACTACTTTTGGTATGTAATAATCATTGCAAACTGGGAACACCTTACAAGACCTGCTGTTCACTTTTATGATGCTTTATTCGCTATATGTTATATTGTTCTGTAGTTCTCCCCTGTTTTTACTATATAATATGTAAATTCCTTTGTAATATGTAACCTCCTTTATAAATTAAAGGAAATGATCTACTTATTTAGCCGTCACAATTCTGCCCTTTTACTTAGATTTTTATGTGTGTCTATTTTTCTTGCTTTTAACACATCTCCTTCAAGAACTGACTGATTGCTTCCTAATATATACCACCCTGTTGTAAGAAGTTAAGCAGTGTTATTTAATTCACCTTTTAGTGTTTTTAATGTTTTGGCTGATTGCTATGTGCTGCACAAGTTGAGAGCAAAAGAGTCAAATAGGCAATAGCCAAATATAAAATTTGTAGGCCTAAATTAAGTTGCAGCCCTTTTTTACTGGAATTACAGAAATATTCGTGGTTCCTTTTTATTGCCCCTGCTATATATTACTTCCTCCCCATTTAATATTGTGTCTTTTGGGCAATTGAGCAGCCGCTAATATATTGATTATATATGTGACATGGAAGTATACACTGCACTGTACAAGTCCCAGTGTATACTGTCAAGTTACAGAGTCTATTTAACTAAAACCTAATTTATACACACACTTGTAATGACTTTTCTGTATATTTATGTCTTTTGATATTATTTTCTGTAGGTGCAAATAGGCATTTAAAGCATAGAAGCCTATTTGAACCAATTTTGTCAAGGTAATAGCAGATAACATGTTGGAAAACCAATCTTTTTATAATCACAACATTGGCATTAACATAGAATGTTGGTTCATGGCTATTGTACATCTGTTTGCATCATTAAATGCATAGTTCTCTCACATCAGATATGTGATGTGTTCCTGTAGCTATCTAGTTTGACAAAGAATACCACAATTAAACACAAGGGGTCCCACTAGCTCCAGCCACCAGCAGTATTCTATGTGCTATGAATCTTTACATGCACAGATGCCTTTTTGACAGTCTGTGACAGATTGTACTCAAGTTTTTGGCACACAAAAACATTTGTCCTTCAAATCTCAAATCATTTTTATTGTATTAAAAAATAAAAAACTGAAATAAATAAATATTTTTACTATATAGCTTTTAGTACCTTTATTTTATTTTTATGAAAATATAAAGCAGTAAGGCTAGGTTCAGACCTGCCTCACTATTTAGCAATCCCATGTGGCTCCTGGCAGTTATCTTCTTGCCAGCCGGTTGGTCACTCGTACCACGGCACTGGCTCCTAAAGAATATAGGAGCAGGCAGGAGTAAGTGGTACTGTAAGGCCCAGGTCTATGTCGGTATTCCCCACACACCAATCCCCCAATCTATGCCGCAGTCTTCGCCTATAGCAGCCCCAACTGGTTGTGTCTCCCAGCACTGGTTGCCCCCAGGACTTGGTGCACAAAGGATGGTGTCTGGAAAGAGGTTAAAGTATCGCCTGGGCACTTACGCCCGGTGGGCGCCTCCTAATAGGTACTGTACTGGAGACTGGAGTACTGCATGTTTGTACATGTGTATGTATAACACCATGCCACTGCATGTCTAATACTAAAGTGTGAATTGGACCTAATGATAATGATAAGTAGATGCCTTTTGAATCCATATATAAGGTATTCACCTTTGTTGCCTATTTACCATAGTACTCCTTTTGTTTTGCTCGATTAACATAAAAAGTGAACAAAGAGGCACAAAAACTAGGAAATGCAATTGTCCTGTAACTGGTTTTCTGACTTGTTTAGCTTTTATAAAATGCCTAGTCTGTTTCTAAAAAATAAGACCTGACAGTCAATTTACCGATAATGCACTGCATAGGCACCTATGGATTTAGCATTGGCATGAAAAAAAACTTAAAAAAATACACATAGTTAAAGGTTGGACAATTTGGGCCCATATCATCGAAAAGTTTTGTTTTTGTATTAAGAGGTTAGTTGAAAAGTAGGGAAGTTACAAGAAATAGAAATATTTAGCAAGCCTTCATATTTTAGGAAAAATCAACTATTTATAGGATAAAGTGACATTTTGGAGTTTTGTTTTTTGTTTTTACTAAAGGAGTCTAGTTATTTCACATATGTAACAGGAGATGGTTGTTCCCTTTACTAGTGTATCAATAGGGTTGAGCCACCTCTCACAGTGGCCAATAGAGAATCAGAACAAGAAAAGGAAGGAGGTTTGTGGCTCACACTTTGGTTTCAAAAATATTTGTGTATTAAGTACAAATTGTGAAAAAAACATACATACAATTCAATGACCATTCTTGTTAAGCAGTCCACAGGATATCGTATGGTTTGGTGCTATACAATGCTCCTAACAATAGAACAAATTCAATCAGTCAAGAAATAATATGTAAAAAACCTATTTTAAGCTGTATAAAAATCCAACGCAGACAGGACTAAGCCTTCCTCTTCCTGAGCCCAGGAATTGTCGGTATTTCCAGGATTGTTGTAGCAAACATGCAAACATGCAACCTGGGAGGCTGTTTGTATACACACACAGCCACTCTGCACAGCGTTCAGAATCCTGACCTATACACAAGTATTTAACTTCTTTGGACAGTCAAGCTTGTTACAACAATCCCACCTTTGCATGTTTGCCACAACAATCCTGGAAAAACCCACAATTCCTGGGCTCAGGAAGAGGAAGGTTTTAGTCCTGTCCATGCTTTCTGTTACATCACAGGAGAATTGTATGAAATTGCTTATCTCTACTGGGATCAAATCTACCTCTTACTACACTGAATCTTTAATTGTATACACACTCCTATATGTTTTCAACTGAGGATATAGGATATAGTTGCTACTACAACCAAATCTCTCTATATATCAATAACTTCATCCTTGCATCTTCATGCCCTGATCTGCTTACACCAACAATACAGATAAGCTTGTATATTACCATATCCCTGAAGAAGCCTATTTGCGGTGAAACGCGTCGGTTTTTATACAGCCTAAAACACGGTTTTTACATATTCTTTCTTGACTGATTGAATTTGTTCTATTGTTAGGAACATATCTGTATAGCACCAAACCAAACCATATCCTGTGGATTGCTTAACAGGAATGGTCATTGAATTGTTTATATGTTTTTTTTCACAATTTGTACTTAATACACAAAATATTTTTGAAACCAAAGTGTGAGCCACAAACCTCTCTTCTTTTCTTTCTTTGATTCTCTAGTAATTATCACTTTACAAGATAACATTAAATGAGCTTAGTAAATGAAGTCTACTGACTTCAACCATCCAATCATGTGCAAAAAAATATCCTTTGATAGAGTGATAGTTCAGCTTGCTAAGTGAAGAGCCTAAAATTCTTTAGTAAATCAGGCCTGCTGTGTCAGTGTTTTATCCGACGCTAGCAGATCTCTAAAATATCCCTAAATAGTTTCTGACAAGCACAAAGTTTCTCAGTACCCATAGCTAAATAAATCATTACATTTAATGCACAGCACTGCAATTTTATGTCGGTGCTATATAAATCCTGTTTATTAATATTATTAATAATAATAATAATAATTTTAACTGACTGGCAAATGATGTCAAGGTAACCTGTTTCAGTTTGTATTTTCTTGCTGAACTTAACTCCAAACAAACTTCCAAAAGCTGAAATACATATAAGAGAGCTGTTTACGTACAAAGAATTTGTATTTCTGTCTATGCAGTCTTGAGATTTACACAGCTCTTACATACAACATAGCCTGATGACCTAACTTTTCTCTGCTGCAGTTAACTAACACAGCTTAGTCAGCTCCATGCTCTAAGGCTGTAATTCATTTCTATTAATGCAGGATTTATGATTTTATTTGATAAGGAACATAAAATATACTATACACAAGGCTTTTGCCCATAACCCCTGGATTTGTCTCAACATACATCAAGCTTGTGACCATTGTTCTATTAGATGCAGAAATATTGTAAATCTTTTTTATAGTTAAAAATTCAAGACAGTGATAATCGTTTCTTACACTAGACAAACCCCCCATATAGGCATTTATTTATATAAATAGGTTCTTGAAAAAAAGGTTAAATGTTTTCATATTGCTGTAAATGTATACATTGTATTGGTTCATTTGTAAAGTAGAAACTCCCATCCTGGGTTGTTTCTTTTTAACTATGCTATGCTTAAATTATGCTGTTATAAACTCATGTACAATATAACAAAAATATAACAATTGTACAACAGTACAAAAAGACAATATTTTGAGTGTTTTCACAAAGCTTTATCTATAGCAAGAAGTCTCTGTAACGTTAGGATGTAAATACATTCAGCTTGTACACTATTCACACTGAAGAGATTAAAATCTAATCAAGTTCAGGTATTAAAATGAGTTGAATCAACATATATATAAACCATGGCTGACCTCACATATGTACACCCCTATACCAGTACAATTTTACCTGTTTTTATTGTATAGTTCTGCTATGGCCCTGTTTAATCAGGACTTGCTCAGATATTCAAAATTGTCTATCTGCATGTATGGGGAAATCATGTCATACCTACAGCAATGCTTTTACAACAAGCTGTACAGAGATCCATAGTAAGACAGAACCTTACAAAAATGCCTATAATATTCTCTAACATTAAACACTCAACCCATGCTTATACTTACAATGTCCTTTTGTTTTTCTCCTTTAAGAGAGAATAGACAAGGATTAAAATCTCTGTAAGTTTTTTTTTGAGAGTCTTTGTCTACATTGGTAAAATTCACCTTTTAAGTAAAAGTGAGGGAAAATCTATAATTTTGAGTTGTCACTGGAACAGGAATAGAGAAGAAATATTCCAATAGGGATACTTGTCCCAGTGACAGTTTTCTGATAGAATATCTGCCTTACTTTAGTAAAGATAACAAAAGAAAAAAATGAAGGGCCAGATTTAAATTAATATAGCCAGTTGGCAAGCAGCTTTTGCTGGTAAAACTAACATCCTTTGTTCCAGAAGTGCCTCTTTTTTTAAATAGTTCATTGTTTTATTGTAGTATTTTTACTAGGAATATTGTAACAATACTAAAATAAACTTGTATGCCAAGACCATTAACTGTCCTGGGAAAGCTGCCTGCACTGCCTATAGCTACAGGGTTCCTATGGTAGATTTAAACCAGAGGTTAAAACAATGGCATTTACCACTTATTGTCCACAGCTAGGCATTTAGGAGCAGGTTGGGGCAAAAACACTTGGTTTTTGTAGGTGTTTGCAGGTATTTCCAATGTCTTTCAAAGCTGCTTTTTTTAATAAAACAAAAAAAAACTTGTGGGGGGTTCCACTTTGTGGACTTCATGGATAGGAAAGAAAATGCTTTGAAGGGTCCAGCAATGTCCAAATTAGAGATCCCAAAGACATCCCAAAGATCTGTCTAACACCAGCTGTCCCAAGCTGGGTGGTGCGCTTATGATTGTGTTCAGTCAGTCTTTCGCTGTTCCTGGCTGTCCCATGCAAACAATGCAGGACTCAACTCATGGGGCCAAAGCTCTTATCATTGTACTGTAGGAACAGCTGGGCCTGGATGGATCTTCATAAGATTCATATATATTAATATATATATATATATTAAAGCTTTTGTTGTGTTTTCTTGTAACTGCTAGAGCTGGTTTAACCCTTTTTGGAATCAGTAAATAGTACTATAAACACCTGTACTCATTCCCCAGGGTGAGGAGACAAATATTGGGGGACCTTCTAGATTGCAATAAGCTCCCTGCCCACAGACCTTCCCCCCCACAACACTGAGGTCCTATTGTGAGAATGGAGTCCTCTTCCCCAACGTTAGCCCATGTCAAAGGGACAGGTAAAGGGTCAGGTTTTACCAAAATAGAAGAGGACTACACACTTCCTTCATTTTTTGGCAAATTCACAAGGATCTGTTATAGATAGTAGGGGAGTCACACACACAGGCTCATTGCCCTATTTCCAATCCAGGCAGTACCCAAGCCTAATAACCAGTCTGGTTTTATTTTAGGCAGAGGATCACACAGTCTTATTTTTTTCCAACTCTGGACACTTCCCAGGCATCAAAAATCACTTGCACAAGCATTTTAATAATTAAGTTGCACCAATTCAAGTCTTTGGAGGTGGCTGGGGTAGCATCCACAAAAGAAAAAAGTGCAGCAATGCTGCCACCTGTTGCTGTCTGTGAAACTAAAAGGTAATAAAAAGTTGCATTCAGTCAAACGTTAATCAATTTTTGTAAGCGGTTTTTGCTTACAATGTTTTATTGAGGCAACAAAAGCATTGTGATCTGAAACCGATGACATGTCATGTCTGCAGAGGAATAGGACATCAATGTAAAATTATTTTGCCCAAGGGCATCATAATTATCTTTTGCAGAATGTGTTATTATTTTTATTAATATGGTGCTATCACCTTCCATGGCACTGTACACAATAGATAAGGACAGGTGGCATAAATTTATATATCCAGCAGTAAAAATACAAAAATACATAAATAGGCAATTTTGAGAATAATAATATCATACAATATATGTTGATTACTTGTAGTACCCTCCCCTTGTGATCTTACAATCTAAAAGACAATGAGGTGACAACATAAGGTAATAGAAATATCTAGTGGAAGCAGGCAGGAAGTCTTATGGCATTCCATGCAGAAGATGGCACATGAAGATTTGTGTCTGAAAGGGGGAATATGACCAATTGCTTGCCTAAACCTAAGTGTGTTTTGGGACAGCACTGAAAGATTTCAGGGCTTGATGCTTAAAGAATGCAATGTGGAAGATAGTTGATAAGTTTGTATTTGCATCAAAGAGAAACTTTTAAAGACCTGTTATTTACATTTATTTGGCCAATACTGCAATTTTAATTCTATTCTATGCTTGGAAAGGTGATGTGTATTGACAGAATAGAGATATTGAATAATCTAAAATCTTGAAAGATCTGTAGCAGAAAATTATAGCACATTAATCCAACACTGAAAAATAGCACTAAAATAAATGTAGTGTATAAGCTAGCCCGGCAGAAGTAAGTTACTGAAAAACACGTAAATGTATAAAAGAACACATTTTATGCAAAATGAATCATTTAACAAATGTATTACTGCCTGTTCTGTGCTATAGAATAACAGAGCTTCCAGCTGATATCCCTGGGATAAATGCAGTCTGTGTGACTAATGTAGTTATAAATTGTACCATTATAAATTTCCATTATACAATAAGTGAATTATTCATTTACCATAAAAGTCAGTAATCTATGGGAGAAAAACGTAATCACATTTGATCAGTAAGTGCACTTTAGTGAGTTTAGAATATATTATATGGCACAGATCATGTTCAGAGATTTAGTAAACTTCACGCAAAGGATAAGTATCTGTACTATCAAACATGTGACTGTTTTTTTGGATCTCATTGGACTGAAAATACCTGCAATTATATTGATAATAAAGATTGTTTTATTTGTGATTTAGAGTGTTTCATTAATCTCCTTTTGGAAATTATTGCATTGAAACTTTATGGCAGAGATGTCATCTATTTTTCCAATGTGATAAGTTGTTGGAAACATTTTCAATCATTTGCTCATCATACACTTATGGTTTATAGGCTTCAACAGCTAGGAAAAAGTCAGATACACTGTGCGACAACTTGTTTAAAGTACACAAGAACAGTTTATATAAGAGAGTGATCCCAGCCAAAGGATCAGTACCAAGAATCAAAAACACAACAGATAAGGTAATCCAACAAAAAGAATTTTAGCTTGGGTTAGGATTTTAGTTTTTGTTTAGTATTTTATTTTTATTTTAAAGGACCATCTGCAGTGAAACACTTCTGAAGACTTCTTCACTTTATCAGAAAATTGCCAGAGCAAAGACAGAGGGACACATACAGCATATCACGGGACACTGCCATACTTTGTCTCGTCTAGATTTGAGATAAGCTATGTTTTTTATTTTTTTGTGTGTGAGGAGGTATTTGCTTTAACATATTTGTTAGCTCTGAACCCTTACATCTGACCTGCATCACTTACCCATCAAATAGTACAAACTGTCTGATGCTCATCCCTTGCAGGTTTAAAGTGTACCTGAGTTAAAAATTGAAAATGTGGTATCTGAAGAAAACTGAGAGTGTGGTGATGGCCTTGGATATGTTTGACAATGCTGGAAAAACCAATAATTTGTTATTTAAAGTGCACCGTCCCCCATTACTTAGCGGTATTGTGTGTATGTTGGGGGAGGGGGAGTGGGGTTGTACAGTAAGCATGTTTGTACAGTAAGCATGTTCCCTATTTTATTGCAGATTAGAACACATCATCCATGTTTTTTAAAATTTTTAAAATAACTTTTGTTTAAATAAAAAACGCAACATAGCAAAAGCTGATCTCCACCTTTCCAATGTTAACAAATCAGGACAAAAGTTTACCCCAAAAAACTAATAGGTATGGGACAGTAACACTGAAATCACAGATGCAGTAGTTCACAAAACAACAGTATGTCTTAGAAACATTTTAAGTTTTGGCTTTACATAAACTTCAACTTGAAGACTTCATGTAAAACCTGTAGCTCATTACTAAATGTGAATGTACTGGGCATTCACTAAAAGGTAGTCTCCTGTTATTCAGGTCATGTTAGCTAGTATCTTCACCCATCCCTTCCCCTTCGATGGCTGAAATCAATTAATACAAACTGTTATTATCTTCATCTTTTGCATCTAGCATTTGCCAAGAAGAAGATGATGTACATTCCATTCTCCACTGGATAAACAAGGACTTTAGACCTTATTTCCCATTCACGGCAGGTGAGGTAAGATGCTATGATGTGAGAACCATCCTCAATGACTCAGTAGAGCTTCAAAAAGCACTGCTATTTTTATCTGCCTTTCCCAAAGATTTGAAGGGTAGATAGTCCAAGAATTTTTAGTGCATACACTTAGGATTCACAGAGGCCATGTTTTCTCTGGCAAAAAGATCTTCAGAACTCTTTAAATATTGTCCAGTAACTGCTATAACTGGGGGCTTCAAGCTTAAACATGGTAGTTGCTACTTTGCTACTGTTTTACCTTCATGTCAGTGCTGATATAAAACATTGATTTTACAAAACATTGGACCTGTCTTATTAAAGCTTTCCAGGACTGAAGAAGATAGACTATCATGGGAGAACATGGGTGATCCAGCAAACCTGGAATGTATTTCTTAAAAATCATTTGCTATTAGATGACAAATGTTTTCAAACTTGGATCAGATCCATTCCAGGTTTGCCATAAAAGTCTGTATTCTCCAATCTTGGAGAGCTTTAATAAATCAGGCTCACTGTTTGGTCTACAATTTGGAATTGCTATATGCATGCTATGGTCTTCAAAATGCAAAAGTCTAAATGAGGGCAACCTTGTCGAAATAAATGTTAAAACCAGCATATATGAGTTACATTAAAGTCAGTGGTAAATATAGGAACAGATTTTTATTGAATTTGAGTAAAAGGATTCATTATTCATAGTGTCAATTAACTTTAGCTTGGAGTAACATGCCAGCAATAATCAATATATGAATAAATGAGCCATTGACCTCGTGGCTGATATTAATCAGTGAAGTAGAAAACCCCTGAAGCAGACAAAGTGACAGCAACAATTTAACCATGGAAAGTGTTAGCAAGGCAATAGAAAATGAAAAGAGCAGATAACGATCTGTATCCCTGAGCACTTTTCCATGAGCCATTGCTTGCTGAACCCAGGGTCACACTTTGGTTTTTCTGAATTGTGACTTTGTTTAACAGAGATGTGAGCGTTATGTGCCTGTTGTTATTCAAGCAACTGGCATTGTGTGTTTTTGGAACACTACTCCACAAATTTGACTTATGTATAATATTGTGCTTAGATCAGTGGAGTTTTTCATCTATTTCCAGGTCTCAGAGAACCCCTGCTAAAAATCTGTCCCCAGTTTGTTGTAAATATAAGAATAATATTATAAAATAAACGGGCAGATTTTTATGTACATGCTTAGAATGAAGTTGTAATTCTCCATGGTCAGCTTCTCCTTACATTAATGGTCAGCAGAGAAATGTCCCATCAATTAAGCCGCCAATAGAGAATTCTCCCCTCACCTTAGTGGCCATTGGAGAAGGGCTTTCTTATTCTTGTGGTCAGTGGAAGGAATGCGGGCAGCTAAAAAGATTAGTGGTTTCAGTCATTTTAATACCTGGGAGACAAGAAGATTAGATTTCCCCCTTTGGGTGAAGTTGTTACAAGCTCTGTCAGGTAAACTCTTTTTTAAAGAAATTGCTACACACTTGGAGAAATTCTATGGTTTTACAGATCCCTGGTCAAGAGACACTGGCCTAAATAGTCATTTTAGTCAGCAATTTGTGAATTTTTTATTCCCTTCTATGGAATTGTGGGAAAAAAAATTAGCTGTTCAGTTAAATATAACTGTTTGGATGTACAGTTGTCATTTTACATATTCTAGGATTTGATACTCCTGTCAAACTCAGGTCAATTATGCAATCGCTCATTAAAGTGAATAAAGGAACCCTGTGCTGCAGTATATGGGCTGCAAATTTGACTTCTGAATGCTTGTCTCTGGGTTAACAAATGTAGTGCAGTGCAGAACAAACATGCACAAATGAAGTCAGAAATCTGCATATTTGTTCCATTTCAGTGGCTCAGAAAGTACTCAAAATACTGCATCACAATGACAGACCATTAGCTAGCATTTTCAGGAGAAGCAATCAACAATGGCAGACTGCAGAAATCTCACTATAACTCTATATACAAATGGGTATATGAAAATTATGCAGTTTTCATTAGTGGCTATATAAGGTCCTACACAATATTCAACAAACCACCACAGGCAACTTGATTCATCTTTTGTTGCTTTAGGTTTTTTTACACTATTGGATGTTTATTAGTTGCTATCTCCACTTTATTGCTGGTTGCACTAGAACACATTAGCTTGTGTCAGCATTTATTCTATAAAGCAGTGTTTCTCAACCGTTTAACATGGGAAACCCTTGAAATAACTTTCAGGTCTTCAGGGAAAGCCTTCCTAATTACTATATTGACAGCTCACAGTACATTAGTGGTGTGGTCAGTAGGCAGAATCCCTTTTATATTCATGATCAGTGGAAAGAATGCTACCCTTACAGATAGCCAAAAAGATCATTGTTGTCACTTAAACTGGCCTGAGAATCCAAAATTACTCCTTGCTCAAGGAACCCCTGGCTACCTCTGGTACCCTGTTTCCCCAAAAATAAGAACTACCCCTAAAGTAAGTCCTAGCACTATTTTGTAAACCTGCCCTAATATAAGACCTACCCCGAAAATAAGACCTAGGAGAAAAAGAAAATAAAAGCATACATACCGGTAAATTA
>NC_092863.1:65411120-65604081 GCF_032062135.1 Pyxicephalus adspersus
CTCCATAGAGCATGAACGGTGCTGTATGTACAGCATCGTTCATGCATCGTGCAGTCTTTTCTCGTTGGAAAGGATCGTGAAAGATCCTTTCCAACAAGAAAAATTGCACGTGTGTACGCAGCTTAAGTTACTTCTTTTAATGTGTATTGTCTAGTTTGTGGCTTACATTGAGGTTTATAACTACTTATTATGGAGTTGTGCCTCAAGCTCCTAGTAAAAGATTTGGAGTCATTTTGGATGTGTTTCCATTACTCTCAAAAGAACCATTTAACTAGTTTACCAGGAATGTTATATATGAATGATAAATCAAACTCAAAAACAAAATCTGTATGTATGTGAATCAAACTAACTAACAAAAAATTGGAATGGTGGCAAACTAAACCTATATCATATAAAAAAAAACTATTGACATTAATTGAATCTATGGTTTGTAGTACATTCAACCCTTAATACTTCAGGATAAAAACAACTCTCCAAAA
Source organism: Pyxicephalus adspersus (assembly GCF_032062135.1). Lineage (NCBI taxonomy): Eukaryota > Metazoa > Chordata > Amphibia > Anura > Pyxicephalidae > Pyxicephalus > Pyxicephalus adspersus. Next base: position 65,411,600 of record NC_092863.1, read on the forward strand.
CTCTGATGTACAGTATAATATGGAACATAATATATCAAAATACCCAATAACGTGCCCTGCTTCTGCATAAAATACTTTACACTGGTAGGATAGAAAATTACTCATGTTTTCCAATGCTGGGCTAGGTTTCCTTATTTATGCTTTACAGGTCAAGATCAGATGTTCATTGAAGGCTCTTTTAGTCTTTCCTACATAAAATGCACTCTTACATGTACTCATACACTCTTGTAAGCACATTATTCACAGTATAATCATGTCTTCATGTCTTTATAGTCATGTCTACTAGTTTACAAAGCAACAAACTATAAACTAACACATATATGACAGTATATAGTCTTATATATAGTTTTAGCTACTATAGATAATCATGGGAAAAGTAAGAACTAAATTCCAGTGTTGATTGTGACACCAGTACATGCCAATGGTATCACAATATAGATATGAATTAGTAATGTGATTTACTGAAGGGGTTCCCAAACACAAGACTGCTGCATGGTATTGGGCTTTGGGCTTTGCCAAACCCATGCACAGTCGTCCTATTCAGCTGCAGTCTTCGCATTGACAGGGAGGATATGTGTCATCTATGCTGTAATTTTGTTCATCCAATCATGTATGCTGGCTAAGTGAAGACTGCAGCCAAAACAAACAGATAAACTAACACCCACCCCTTCCCCTCCCTGGACTACTTTCATGCAAGAAAGTTTTTTTATAGGACCGGGGAAGGGGGTGGGGTCTATGTAAAACATTTTGTGGTGCTTTACTGTGTTTCATAAATCAGTTTCTCCTCCAACCCTTTATTAATTTCTAAATGTATTATTTCTTATCATCGGGTAATGGCAATGTGTCATAGAATCTAGCTAGAATAATGTTCCTATATGTCTTTAGTTTGAATCTAGTATATAACCCTTTTTATCCTTTTTTAATCTTCTGTATAATTACTTATGAGCATAAGATGTTGTTCCACTAATTAACCCTAAATTAAAGACAATATTATTACTGAAAAAAAACTTTTCTTCAAAATGCTCATATCCAAATTCAAACAAATATATCATTATAAATTTACATAATCCATCCAGATCTGTATATCACCAGAAATGTCATCAATATACCTGTCCAGGAGAAAACATAATAATAATCCCTCATAAGTATTTAATCTGTACATTTTTTAAGACTACTTTTTTATTACATGCAGAGTACATGTTAAACCTGCCTGTATCCCAGGGACATGATACTAATTGTATTACTATATCGCTCAGGACATTATTTTAATTAAACCAGACAAACCGGGTATGAGCAAATTCTACACAGAACATATCTCTATAGCAACCCATTTCCATAGCAGAGGCCACAATATAAATTGGCTCAGAATTTGGTTACTGATAGCAAACAGTCATAGCAAAGATCATAACTCTGGAATGAGTCCTAAATCTGATATATATCTGAAAATTTAGATGCTACTATCATTTTAAACAATTTCCTCTGACAAGGAAGCCTGTTTCCTTTTAGGTTTTTCAGCAATGTGTCACTTCTCAATTACCACTCTGAAATCCTGATCATTATCTGAAAATCACAGCTTCTTTCAATAGCTAAAGTATCCAGCCAAGATGTTTTGGTTTAGTATTGTAGAGAGCAGGAAAGGCTTGAAACCCCTATCAGGTTATTTTTTGTTGTCTGCATTCAAGTAGAGGATTTCCCCTAATTTCCTATCCTATTCTATTCTAAAAACATAAAAAGCTGACAAAAAGTCATTTGTCTTAAAAAAACATAAAAAATAACTAAAACAATAAAATTCCTGGTTTTACTTTATTTTTTTTGTTCTACAGATATACAATTGGATGTATCTCAGTGTTTATTTAACAGAATGCCAAAAACGCTGCCAGAAATAAAATTAAGTAGCATCTGCATAGCTGAGGTCCAGTGAGTTGGAAATATTCTTAACAGAAATACATTTGGTTTATTTACACCGAGTTATATCATAGCAGCTTTTTGACAGCTCAGCCCACCCCAATGAAATGTTACTGTGGATGGTCAATTTTTTTTTGTCTATGCTGCTGTATAACCATAAGAAAAGTTCACTTTGGGGAAGTTGTTATATATTGCATTCTGAATTGGCCTGGTGATTGGTGGAGAGACAGGACATGGTATTAGTTTTTTGGACATATATCCTCAATACTTCTGTTTTGTATTGGTATTCCTTTAAACCCTTCACCCAATATCTAAAGATGTGAAGATTGCATATCCTTAAGTCCAACACATCTAAAATAGTATAATTAAATAATATAAAATACACATAAAAAATAAGTTACCTTACAACCCAGCTTTTGCCTTTGGCACCTAGTAGTGGGTGACATTAGGGGCTTCCTGGCAAGATCCTGGAAAGTTAGTGATCCTAAATCTCATCCCATTACATATCTAGAAGGCATTTCCTGGTACAAGAGTCTACATAAATGTGACAGCCCTGATATAGCTTTCTAAAGAGGCAGAGTTTTTTTTCCCAAGGGTAGCAAAAAACTGATTTCCATATAAACCGATAAACTCTGAAACTCAATCCCTTGTATATATGTAGAGTTTAAACAAGGAAACAACAGATTTTTGTCAAAGCTTCGTGCTTGTGAAAGGGGAGACTGTTGTGTCTGAGATATGTTCTTCCTGCTGGGTTATTTTAAAAGAGATATCATTGCATTGGAAGATGTGTGAAAGTCGTGAAGATAAGTGAAAGTCCATTGCAAAGTGTTTTTTTTTTTTACATGATCTCCACATGGCATTCACATTATTGAATAATTATAGTGCATTTAAACAGATAATGGATGCCAATTAGAGCATGCTTTTTATCTGCACAAGTGATACACTCCAAGCTTCTAATCATCTGAAGTGTAACATCTGTTTTTGTCAATTTAAGTTTTTTCGTACACATATTCCATATGGCATTCAGCTAAAATATAATGGATCCTCTAGTCAATTAACAAACAACGTTCAGTCTTCAAAGAAAACACTAATTGTTTCCACTGGGAACTTTGAGTTTTCTGCAACTTTTACATCCCATAAAGTAAAATGAGTTCAGCACAGCTGTGTCTCTGCTGCTCTGCACATTGCTCTGCCACTTAAAATGCTAATAAACCACACTTACCCCAGTTCCTTTCAGTTTAGGTCATCTCAGACATTACAGAGTATCAATGACAAATATTGCCACATTTTTCCTTAAACTTTGTGAACACCAGCTCAATTATTTGCATAAATATGGAAACCTGAAGTGTAAGTGGAATCTTCAGCTGTATTGGGGGCATTCAAACCTTGAAGCTCACCCTTATCCCACCCTTATCTTCTTCTCTGTTTCCACTCAAACTCTCTTATATAATCTTCTGTTCATATTTTTTATTGCTTTAGCCATTTTCTTATATCAATTCAAATAAGGTTATTAATTGTGCTATTTATTGTGTCTCTTTTCATTGGGCCCCATCTACCTCCTATGCAGAATGTGCCTTTATGTACATCATGCAAACTGTAATATCCTTATCATTTACATTTTTCTGTCTATGTTTGTATTATATGGGTGTGCTCATTGAATTTGCTAGTTGATAATCTGTATTATAGTTTACTATCTTGCCATGTGTATTGTAAAAAAAAAGACTAATAAGGGTGGTAAAAGTGTGTTGAAGTGCAAAACTTTTTTTTTCATCCTGAATGACCTGGTCACCGTTGAGATAGAAAGTGATGGGAAATTATTATTAACCAGTATTTATATAGCCCCAACATTTTATGCAGTGCTTTACAAAGTTCATAGTCATGTCACTAACTGTCCCTCAAAGGGGGCTCACAATCTAAAGTCATATGTTTTTAACATATTCCAAGGACAAGTTTTCAGTGGTAAGTTGATTAACCAAACTGCATGCTTTTTGGGAAGTGGGAGGAAACAAGAGTACCCTAAGGAAGCCCAAACACGGGGAGAACATACAAATTCCCTGCAGATAGATTCTTGCCCAGGATTTAAACCTTGGGACCTAGTGCTGGAAAGACCAGAGGGCTAACCATGATAACAACTGTTAAGAGTAGAATGTTTCAGAATTATTTCCGCTCAATTCCTTTTGTTTGCAGAACAGGAGATAAGGGAAAGCTTCCTCCTTGAAAATACCATTCTCCTAACATGTTTGGTAGAGTTGCTATTTTTTGAGTATACTTGACATAAAATTATGAATCTCTGCATCACAATTTCAAGTTCATGTGCCCAAAACAAAGATGGTATCATCAATACGTTTTTCGCAATAAGTCTGACAACTAACAGACTCATATCAGGATAGGAACAGTAAAGTCCTGCTCCATGTTGCTCCATTCTGTTCCATGTTGTGGGGGGGTTAGCAAATGACTCATGTTAACCAAATTAAAAGTACAAAATACTTTAACCTGTAAAGGGGAAACTATATACAGTATACAAGTCCATGTAAGTTATTTTTAGAAAAACAACACACCATGGATTCACAATCTTTTTATTGTCTATCCTTTTGAATGATAGTATTGATGTGCTCTAGTTTTATACACAAAGTACTTTTCCTCTTTTGTTTTTCAGGTAAAAGTATGTACCTAGCTTTATATCTGGATCACTCTAAATTCAAGTATATACAGACTTTTAATGCATAGGAGCAAAATTAAATAAAGCTATTCTCTTTTGTCTGTATACCAAAAAAAATCAAAACCCTTACATTCTTTGAAGCATTAAGGTTTACAAGTCTTTTACTAAGAAAATAAAGACAATTGTAATTAGATTTGTGTTCCAGAATTGGTGTCACTTCATATTTACAGGTCTGTACTGCTGCATTTATAATGATCACTATGTTACATCCTGGGACATTACTGAATCCTATTACTCTCAGCAGCTATTACTCTCAGCTATTTCTATTCTGCTGAGTCGGCATGTATGGGCAAAAGGCTGTAATCAACATATTCTCCTTAGTTTGTCATTCTCTTGCTGGTAAATGTACTGTCATTTATTTTCTTCTTGTTACAATAAAACATAGATTATTTGATGAAAAAATTATGTTCATTTACAACATTTTGACAGCCAGGCTTTACAAGAAAATTTGAAAACGTTTATGGCCTTATCAACATTGAATATTTATTAACCGGGAAAGGAAGCTGTGCTGCCAACATCACATCATAAATACAAGTGAGAAAATAGTAAATTAAAACGTACCACATCAAATATGTGTAGTCAAACAAACATTAATAAAACAATGAATAAATGAATTGTCTTTTAATATTAACTGGTATATGTATTTATCTAAATATCAAATTAAAGCAGTGATGCCATTAGCATTGAGGTGTAAATTAGGAAATAGTAACTATATTCAGTGGCCTCTTTATTAGATAAACATATCTGAAATGCAAAACAGGTTGCACATGGCAACTGTACTTCTATATGTTATGGCATGCAAATGATTCTCAGCTTCTCAGCGCATATTAAAAAATACCTATATATATATATATATATATATATATATATATATATATATATATATTCCACAAGATTAGAATAAAAAAAAACATGCTTGTGTTGTTCTCTATATAGCTATGTTAATATGATGGCTAATACAAAAGATTATTGTACCATTCCAACATAACAGTATCTAACATTTTCTCATAAAGTTTGCATGACCCTTTACTGCTACTTTAATATAAAGTGTACACAGTTACTGTTATTTTTAACATTACTATTTTAGTTTTGCTTAAAGTAAAATAAAGGAATATAGAAAAAGAGACTCTATGTTGTAATTACCTATTTGATGTTATAGCAACATTATATTCATGTTGACTAAATACAAGAAAAAGAAAATCAACAGTGAGAAAAGTACACTAGATAGCAACTGTCTACCTGTAACTTCAGTTAGTGACTTTGACTATAGCCATTTTTAATGATATCTTAACCAATATAAAAAATTGAGTAGTACAGTTTTATGTTTATTAACATTCCAATGTTTAGCCCCAGTCATTGATAAGTAAACTGACATGTTTGTCCAGATTGTCTATAGGCTAATTTCCAGGTGTAATGGGAAATGGGGCTGGGTAAATGTGGTAAGACCTGGAGAAGACATACACACACAGGCTAAGACTCTACGAGGACACAGACATAGGAGGAGCAGAAAAGGCTGTGTCTTGACCAAGAAAACATTTTGGAGTTGCAAATTTAGAGTTTAATATTTAGAGTAACAATAAATTGTGTAAATTATTGTTATATGCCTAAAATATGGTAATACAATAGAATTATTTATTACAATAGAAGTATTTTCATGTATCCATTGTGTTCATAAGTGCTTGCTTTCTTGTTTAACTTTCTGTAGATAAGCTTACATCTTTATTTCAGTGTTTTGTTACATCTTTATATTGTGTTCTGGCCCACAATCCCTTGCAAACTGCTGTGGAAGCAAGACTAATGGATAGACAAGCAAATCAGTGACTCCTGAAATGATTTTCTGCTTTGATCAGTGACCATGTGACCGATGCCATAGCATTAGGCTGCGCACACACATTCAATAATTGTAGTTGGAAAGTTCACAATCCCTTCCAATGACAAAAGACTGAACAAGCTCTGTACTTACAGCACCATTCAGCTCTATGGGGAGGGGAGGGGGGAGAATGGCAGAGCGGCACCCCACTGCACTCTCTCCCCTTCATATCTATTAAGATCATTTGTTGTTTGTGGATCCACCAGGACACATCTATGAATGACAAGCGATGTAGCCAGATTCTCGTACAATACTAGTCGTGAGGCAATTATCAGACGAGAATAATTTGACGTGGGTACGTAGCCTTAATCTCATCACCAAACACCATGTGAAACTGATACAGGACTATCTCTCTGGCAACTTCATGCGCTGGGTCACTTTGCCTTTGTGTTGGTTTTAGAATTGGTTTAAGGAGACATTGTTACCTTATCTATTTAGAGCAAAGGGTGTTAGTGACAGTGCTTTCCCACTAATTCTAACTTGCAAAGTGGTTCCCAGTATGGGCTGGTGGTAGACATTATTTAAATCTGTGATATCGATAGACACCATCTGAAAATACCAGTTATAAGGCTCTTGTGCTGACTCATTTGTTTCTATACCTTCTATGTCCCCGACCCAATAAAAGTATGCATATCAGAAAAGTTATTTCTGAAGTCCTTCATCTGCAAATAGTTTTGCTCTATGTAGTGAAGTAAAATGGCATGACAGTTAAAAAAAACAGCATTTGCAGAATAAAAAGTCAGTAATTAAATTTCTATTTAATGATATTAAAGATTCACATAAATTCATTTTCTGAAAGATGTACAGCTAGGCTAAGTCATCCCTTAAAATGGGGGTCATGTAATACAAGCAGAGCAGTGACAGATGGGCAAATAAATTTATCTATGATAATGTGTTCATTAATTATAACAAATAAATCTTCTGTAGAATACTTATAAATGAACTTAATAAAGTTTCTGTCCTTATTTCCCATAGATATTTGTGATGTTGTTCCTTGTACTCTTCTGAACATTAAAGCTGTATTTATATAGATCTTAACAGCGGAATACCAAAGGAATGATGGAAAATCCTTTGGATTATCACAAATCTACTTACAAAAAAGTAATGGAGAAAATTGTTCGGATAAAACATCCTTCAAAGTGATGTAATGTTTCATAAAAGTATCAAGTCTATTTATCATGGTAAAGGAATGAACTCCTCTGCACCACTTTCTGTGGCAACATAAATCCCTTCAGTAATATGTCCTAATATTTCACTAATCCGTCCGCATAACGCATGCATCACAGCGCACTGATCTCTTATTGGCAGGTCCATCATTTACAAAGGAATCTGCAGAATACTCAATAATGAAAGGACTTAGGATCTGGCTCTTGATTTTGTGAAGTTTGTTCAGCTGTGGGATAAAAGCTCACAGCCTAGATGGAAATGCAGTATATTTAATATTCATACTTTGCTGCATTGCTATTACATTACACCCTTTAAAACATTATACTTTAGCAGAAAGTCTTTTACTGCCCTGTAGACCTGGCTGCATGTTAAGTATAAGTGTACAGCTAATGCTAGAGGAGTTTCCGGTGCCAATTTAAATAGAGCTAGGGTCATTTAAGTTGACAGCTGATAGAAGTAGTATATCTACATTTGTATGTGATGTGAACTTCTATTGGAAGAATTTTACTCTTTAATATCTGGAATTCTCTGGCTTTAAAGTAGAACCTAATATAAGGTGTACTAACTGACTTTTTACAATTATCTTGCAGATACTTATTGCTCCCAAAATAAAAGTGCCTAAGCACTGACTGCACTGTAACAGTACTAAATAGACTCCCAACAGAAAAATCTCCCCCAAAAAAGCACTCTTTAAAGTACTAATGTCCTTGAGCAAAGATCTGCTTAATCTCTTAAATGTCAGACTATCCTAAATACATGCACCAAATGCGAAGGAGGCCTACTACTCAACGCACAAATCATTTATTCCATAATAATCACAAATAAAGCTAAACCCTTACTTACTACAGATCACCAATGTTACCAACAAAACTGGTGTAACCACATAAATTATCATGCTGGCCATAAGGAACTATATACATCTAATGCTCCATTAACCCCAATTTATAGTTCATTATTCAATGAAATCAGATCCATATCATTTATACCCAAAACACCAAAACACTTGAACACAGAAATAGTATAATAAAAGAAAGAACCTTTAGTCATTGTAGTTAAAAAAAAGAATACCAATAGGCTTACTGAACTAAAGCTCTGCTCTGCCATTCAATCTTACTAGCAAAAATTATGTTTTTTACATTTCCTTGCACTTCATGGGATAATCTTTGCAAAGTCAGTTTTCTTCTTATGTACTACCGGTATGTTATTGGATTATCCATTGCAGAGAAATCATTTTTTTTTTGCTATCTGAACAGACAAATTTATATCAGCAAGTCAATCCTATTGCATTTCTAAATTACCCCCTTTTAGTTACCATTTAACAATCCTTTTGTCTCCCTCACCCATATTTATACTGTAGGAAGACTCAAGGAAGACTCAAAGGAATCAGTTCCTTAAATAGGAAATTCTGATTGGAACTATGAAACTGAATTATGAGATTTGTGATTGGTAACTAGGAAAGGATTGAATTTTTCATTTTTCAATCATTCCCATGTTTGTTTTTCCCAATTCTGTATTTCAGGAGATGATAAAAATATTGAGTAAGGGAGGATTATTATACTCTAAATTCTGAAAAAAGGGAAGACAAGAGCGCGTCCAGCATGTGATTGTTTCCATGTTTAATAAACTGCATGATTACATTCAGATGATCTGTAACCGAAGAGAAAACAGGAACAATTGCTTTGTAATTTATTTGAAAAGCTTTTCATTTACAGCCAGTACAGGTATAATCATTTAGTTTTGTTAGCATAAAATAAATTTATGATTTCAAATTGAAGAAAAATTGAAAAGAATATCTGTGAATAGCAGTTAATGCACATACGAGCAAAATATGGCATTTGCAAATCAATCCTTTTGTTTAGGCTTTTTAAACAAAAAGGCCTTGGTAATTGACAAAAACAAATGTTGGCAATCTGAACAATCTGATATAAAGCGCAGAATACACTGTTGTTTGTGGACTCATCCATAAAAGAGCTTTGACCAAGCTGTAAGCTTTGTTACCTGTGAATCAGGCTGCAGAAGGAAAGAAGTAAAGAGCAAAGCTACTATAACACCTCTGGCAATAGGAAACTCCCTTCATTTTAAATAAATACATGTTTGGCATGTTCTAGCCCTATTTTAGATTTCAACAGCAAGGGACCCAATGACTTTCATTGTGGCTCATCACTACTTTCTAAAGTGGTGATCAGTGCCATAAAAAAGTTTTGACTTGCCATTTCTAAAGTGCAATATAACATGGACCCCTTATGAAGTGGGGTGGCAAACTGATTGCCATTTGCCATGGGATACTAGCAGTAACATGACAAACTTATTTCAGCAGAATGCCATTTTTGTGAATGCTGAGAAAATTTTGAACATATTGCTGTGATTTTGAACATATTGCATCACTTTTCTTGTATGTCATAATTCATTGTGTTTATTATGTGTTGCATGGTTGTATAAACTGGTTTGTGGTATAATATATTTCAGTTATTTACTACTTTTCTGTACTTGCAGACTTAATACTGATTCATAAGGCCTTCACTAATCATAAGACTTCTTTTCAACAGATCCCTTTGTTCATATTTGTGTTTGCCTAACATTCACAAACCTCAAGTGCACTAATTGGCATTATGGTTTGGAAAACATAATGCAATTTTAATGACCCTGTAGGAAGTCCTGCTAATTTGTTTTATTAAAGTTGTTGGTGTATATTCAGGTTTTAGTGCTATATAGCCCATCAAACAGTCATGTGGTTTTTCTAAGAGTGTTCGTCTGACATTTAGCAATATATTGTGTCTTACATTTACAGCTAATGAGCACAAGGACCATTACTAGCTATAACATGTATCTACATGTGCACAGGAGCTCCACCATAAAGCAAAGTGACTACCAACCCTCAGAGGTCTGATTTTTGGTGGTATCAGGAAGTAAATGATAATTTCCCCCCCAGCTTCTCCTATTTAAGAGTAAATGAGCAAAAATATGCAAATCACGCTGTTCTCAGCAACACCTCCTATATAACTAATACCACAGGAAAAACTTCCCACAATCTTACCTTACATTAAGATCAAGAGAGAAAAAAGACATAATTATTTACAGTACATTTATACCTAATGATTCTGCACCAAGTAAAACTAGACTGTTTGTACCTCTCAAGGGCCTAGAAGGGAAGAGGTACTTCAAGTAAACTAAATGACTAAATTCATATAATGTGATTGGCATCATGAACTAGGATAGCAGAATCAGCATATCACATCTGCATACATGTGTAAATGTAACTAAAACTTGCATCCCAAGTCTATCAGACTTAAGATCAGAATCTAAATTTGTAATTTATAAATTGTTGTAGTTCACCAGTTCACTCGCTGCCTATTGTTGGTAACCTGGCAATTCTGGAACACATCGAATGGTGATATTGAAACACTGTTCCTTGCTGTTCCTCACATAAAAAGCTTGATGTATAAAACACTAAAAAATCTTTTTTTTTTCATTTTGCCACCAAATCCAAAATTTCCTTTCAAGTGAATTGTTGTACAAGAAGAGAAAAAAAGAGAGAAAATTGCATTGGACAGCTTTTTAAAGCATATTGTTATTGCCCTACTACTAATCCTGTAGAGAGCTGTGGGTTCTAATTGTGCAGATTTATATAGATGTATGGCAGCCCTTTAAAAATGAATTACAAGTACATCTACACTTTTAGTTTCTTTTTAGGGGGTCTAATTAAAAAGTAGTGAATTTTCAAATTACCAAACATTCTTTAGTCCACATTCATTCACAGCCTCTGAAAACTCAAGGACCTGAAAAAGAACATACAATCTTTTGCAAAGTCTCACAAATACTTGGACAAAGACAAGGACGTCCATATAATGAAGCTTCATGGCATGGTATAACAATGATGAACTGTCCCTGGATTCAGAACAGATTGACCACTTTCATATAGACTGTTCATGCTTGATACCCAACCTGAAGCTCATCTGTCAGCACCTTGCCACTCCTTGCCATGTCTACTGCTTTCTGTATTGGAAGCACGGTTGCTGAAACCCTCCCATTGTGTACTGCAGTGTCTGCAGGGGGGGGGGGGGACAGATAAAAGAGAATATATAGTTTACTTTGGAAACCTTGTGCATTCCATAATAATTGAATTTGGACCTGGTTTATATAGTCATACAGGAATCTTTAGAAATACTTTAAGATGAAAGTTAAGTTTTTTTATTTTAACACAGTTGCTATGGATAGTTTAGGAATCTCACAGCATCCTTTCTTTTGCTGCTTGAATTTACCCAGAAAGCACATGGTTTAACTTTATTTTTTTTTTAGTATATTTTGCCAGAAATAAAATATTTTAAAGTTGATTAGCTATGAACAGGTGCATGCTTATAGCTCTTAAATGGTAAATAGGTTATATCTTCCCAGCACTGAGCAATGTGTCCAACTAAAGATTACAATCAGGAGTGAGCTAATTTTGTGTGAGCTGTAACTTCCTGGCTATTATACACAATATTTGAAATTTATTGGTAGGTAAGTGGCTGTTATAATGTTAGATATTATTCATGTTTGATGGAACCAGGCTGCATGTTTCCTAGGTTCGTATGGCAAGCAGAACAGAACATTATTAAAGTGGACCTATCACCAAAATGTTTTACTTTATATAAAAGGGTGGATAACCCTTTTACACAAAATAGATATGTTCTTCTTTTTTGTTCTTTAAATGAGTCTTTTTAAAAAAATAAAAAAGGGGGGTAAAATGGGAGTGCAGACCCTCTAGGGATACCTACGTCACAAATCCCAGGAGACTTCCGGCTTGCACAGAAGGAGCTTTTCCTGCAATGGGGAAAAAAAGTGCCAACCTTATGCATGCGCAGTGAGATCGGCACTCTTTTTTTCCCATTTACAGCAGACTACATCATCAGATCTTGGGCAGTGCAAGATTGGCTGATGTACCCAGAAGAAGAATGAAGGTGGACGAAGATGAAGCACCAGGATGAAAGAGGATTACAGGATGGCACGGGACCAAATTGAGGACAGCTCTGGAGGAATCAAGGGCTCTGTGGAAGTAAAGGTAAGTGTGACTTTTTGATTTTAAGGATGGTTTGTCTTTAAATGGTGTTAAAAGCTGACTGATGATCCATGTCATGTACAGTACTGACAAGGTAAAGCCCACTGCTTGTAAAGAAAATAGTGTAGTATACAACTACACAAAATGAAACCTAATGGTTTAACATATTCAGTGAACTGAAAGGGGTTTAAAACAGCATACTAATCTCATCTTTAAAGGTCATTTTAAATCAAAAGTGGTGAATGTTATTCTCTACTGTTATTGTTTGAGGATACACGTCTTCAAAGAAACGTGAGCAGAACAAGGGTGTTACAAACTATGCAATAATTCAGTGACCACAAAAGCAAATTTCACAAGATTCAAATTCCAAGTGCAATGTGCAAGAAAACCAATAGATGGTTTGTTTTTTGTTCTGACAGAACTGCATATAATTATTATATAATATTTGATCTCACCCTAAGATAAACAGTTGCTATTACAAGAATACATTATACAAGTATATCTCATGCAGACAAGATGCATAGAGCAGTCAAAGTTCCCATGTCAAACTTATATTGTAACAAAAACAGTTATCAGAACCACGTAGAGCCATCCATATTTTTAAATATTTGGTGGAAAACAATTGTATGTGAAATGCAAGTGATTTTGTTTTATGTTAAATAAAAAAGTAAAAAGTTCTACATTCTAAACACAATGACTAATGCAGTACTGGGCTCTTATATTGTCTGAATGTAAAATACCACAAGTATTGTCAATACAAGAATTTTTTAAAAAATACAAAAACCCAAGCTGATGAAACATCTAGATCTACAGTGCATGCTTCTTGCAAATTGTCAGTAGGACTGATAGAAAGACCAAATAAGTTGGGAAACCTAGGTGTGATGGCTGGGACCACATCAAAACCACTATCAAAAATCATATGCTAGAGGGTAACAGTATACTGACTGGTGAAAACGTTTGCTGCATTATGAAAGTCATACCGAGGACAAGACCAAACAAAAAGTTTTGGATGGAGATGGACTTAATCATAAAGAGGAATTTGTATCTGTCCCAGCTACGTTTCAAAGAATGATGTTTATAAAAATAAGACATGCAGGCCTGGGAATGTCTCCAGTTGCCAATACTGTGAGGAAGCTGCCAGTCAAAGATGAAACATTTCAGACTCAAGTGCATTCTATTATGTCTAGCTTTTCAATTTCAAATGAGAAAGCAGGACAAACTGATAGTCACACAGCTAATAACCCTCAAATGCCAGCACTAAGAAAAGTAAAGCTAAAGGGTTGAAGCACAGGCAAAGCATTTATGGGTGCCAACATTTATAGAAAATGTTCCTGGACAGCTGAATTGCATGTATGATCTGATCTGAAAAGGTAAAAGAATGGTTGTTTCAAAATCTTTGAGAGCTGATTTTCTAATGGAAATGCCTACTGTAAATGTTCACTGTCCATCATACTTCTAATGCTGGGACACCAATGTGACAACATACAATATCCTAAATAACATGGAAATATCCTAGAACCTTGGTCAAAAACCTCAGTCACAGAAGAACATTCTTAGAACAGAGGGTATTTGCAGAACTGTCTTTTCACACTGATTTGAAACACCAAGGTTTATTCTTTAATTAAAATAGTGGACAAAGTTATGGAAATCTGCACATCCAGAAAAAATGGTTTAGTACAGATACAGCCACACTTGGTCCAAATCAAATACAGCTATTTAACATTAGCTGGCCTTTGTCAGTGCAGTGTATGCAACTATGGTTTTGATACACTGATCTGCATGGCAATAAATTGTATTTAGTTTTATAATGGCCAAGGAGATGCTTGGAATTAAAAAACCTTGTACGACTCCTGTAAGAAAATGGGACAAATGTTAGTATACTCCAAAAGGATTATGTTGCAAAAACTCCTTTGTACTAAGGAAAATGCTTTAAACAAAAACTAGTAGATTTCCGGGAAAAAGCCAGGGTTCCAAATTCAGGAAGACTGGGAGGTCCTGTTAAATAACTAATAGAGGCATAAATGAAAACACTGCAACACATTCATAAATTACAACAAGTAAACTAACTGAGGAGCAAATTGGAGTAAATCATTTACTTCCAAAATATCTTTTTGTATTGATTGTTTGGTTTGTTTTTTATATATGTTTGAAAAATTGTGTATGCTGGGGTTGAATTAAATATACAATATGTAGCTTTGAACCAGTTTTGTCTCAAGATCAGGAATTATTGATGTTACAGTCTTGCCTATTGTTTGTACCTTTGCATAAAATCTTTAGTATCCATCATGGTGGAAAATGTATAATTAATGTAAGGTAAATTGTGTTAAAGAAATTCTATGTAATTAAACTCTTTTTTATTGATTTACCGTGTCATGCTTTCCTAATTTTTAAACTCCATCTCGCTCTCACGTTTGGAAAGCAAAACGTGTGCTCCACACATTTCTCATGTCTTCCACTTAGCCCTTACAAGCATCTTCATTCTCTGGTATTTCCTTCTGTTTTATTCAGTACTCTCCAACCCTGGAAACCATCAAACTCACCCTAAAATACATTTTTTGAAGAAAGTATGTAATAATAGCCAGAACTATTTATTTACTGATCCAGCACTGCATCTGCCTCCTCCAATATCTGACCTTGTATGTTTTGTCAACCACTGAAGGAAGACATAGTGTACTAATTTGCCTTACTACTTTTTTCAATCCTTTTTCCCTCTAGAGCAGCCTTTTTAAGTAAGATCCTTGCAGAGATTGCTAGGGGTTCCTTGAGCTGAGAGCAGTAGCAGATTAATCACCTACTGGACAGTGTCTGCATAATTACAACATTGACGTCACTCTGCAGAACATGCATGATAAGTGGAGCCTCTTTTCTCATCTTTTACTGTAAGCAATCACACCAATAATTATTTTAACAGTCTTCAATAATTTATTAGCAGGAAAGGCATTCTTCCCACTGACTATAAATATAAGGGGAATTCTTTGACAGATTACCAGTGTAATAAAACATTGTCTTTAATAACCTCTAGTTTAGGGATGCCCGTCTCTTACTTCCCACTGCAGTGGTTCTCAATGTTTTCAACAAAGATAGCCCTGAGACCATGTACCTCATATTTAATTAAAATGACAAGAGCGGCTAGGGTAGTATTTTTCTATCAGGTCAGAAAGGTAAGTGGGACAAGAACTGTGGAATTTAAAGGCAAAGCACAAAAGCCTGATTTTTTTTGAGGTGAAATGAAAGCCAATGAAGAGAACTACAAAGAGAGGCAGCATTCATAATAGATTGTAGAGGAGAGAGTCGGGATATTAGAATACCAGAGAGGAGGAGGTTACAGTAGTAGAGATGATAAGAGGGTGCACAATGAGTTTGGTGGTCTCTGGGGGCAGGTAGGGGCAGATTTTGGAGATGTTGCACAGGTGAAAGTTACAGGACCTGGAAATGTTCTGAATATGGGGAGTAAATGAGAGGACAGAATCTAAAGTGCCTGATGGGCAGGATGAGTAACTGAGTAATTAACAGGGAGAAATTTGTCAGGGGGCGATTTGAAATTTGAGAGGGGATGATGATGAGTTTCGTTTTATCCAGGTTGAGTTTCAGAAATCTGTCAGACATCCATGATGAGATGGATGACAGGCAACATAAAACCTTGTCCAGGACTGGAGGAGGCAGGTCAGGGGTGGACAGATAGATTTGAGTGTCATCAGCATACAGATGGTACTGTAAGCCAAACAAGCCAATAGTAATATCCGGCAGATAATGCCAAACACAGGCAGATAATATTAACAACAGACATTAATGATAAGCACAAAAAACCAAATACAGACAGATATTACCAATGATGGTCAGGTATCAATGACCTGTAGAAGTTTGATAGGCAGTAGGTAGCAAGTAGGTAAGTAAAAGTCAGGCACCTATTTTTAGAGGTAGTTAGGATGGATATAGTGAGTTAGGATGGTTTAGAGGAGCCAGGATGAAGAAGGGCATTTAGGTTTGACTCCATTTAGCCAAAATGGAGGGGTTAGCCATGATGAAGAAAGCAGCCAGGATGGGGAGGTTACTGCCAGTAAGGGGGGGGGGGGGGGGTAAGCCAAGATGGAGCAGTCAAGCATAAGGGAAGAGGGCAGAAAAAATGGAGGGGGTCAGTAAAGACAGAGGGGTCACAACCAGGATTGAGAGGTCAAAGCCAAGTGGAGGGCCACAACCAGAATGGTGGAGTCATATAGAATAGAGAAATCACCCAGGAAGAAGGGGGTCTTAGCCAGAATGGAGAGATTAGTCAGAAAGGAGAAGGGCAGCCAGGATAGAGGGGTCAGCTGAGATAAAGAAGATTACATACCAGTGCAGTAAGGGTATCCCTGGCACCCTGCAGCATCCCAGCCTGCTCTCCTTCCGCTTGTATTGAGCTAACCTCTGGGGGAGATTACAGAGAGTGCTATGCAATCCAGATTCTGCCAGTCCCCTGTGACAAAAAGCCCAAAGGAACAATATGCACTGTTTCATCCATGGCCTTGATGTATGACAGTTGCCAATGTACCCATGGATCTTTGGATCCCAGGATGAAAAATACTGATACAAACGATTCCTTTTCCACATCTCCTTTTGGCTTTAAAGGTAAGCTTTCATGGACAGCACTCCACTGACCACCAATTTGGGGGTACAGGTGTTCGACTTATCACCAATTTAGGGCAAAATTTACCGACCACAATAAAAGGGCTGATACAGTTGGCATTGTCTTCTCTTTCTATACAATGTTTTTCACCTAATTCTATGAATTTTGTTGAAAATATTGGTTTTCTTTACAACAGGAGTATCAAAATACCTTACATGCCTTAATATTTTATTTATTCTTTTTATGTCTATGATTATATTGATGTGGCATGAATTGAAAATATTACACTTTTTAGCAGGGGTTCCTGAGACCAGAGAAATATTTTAGTAGTTTTTCTAGGGGGAAAAAAGTTAGGGAAAGTTGCTTTAAATTGTTGCTTGTACAAGTAGGTTTCTCCTGTTTTTATGTTATTGCTACATATTGCCATACTAATATATTTACTTTTCTTTCGAACTTCTTGTGTTTTGTTCTACCCACATTTATTATATATATTATTTTGTACAACGCTGCAGGAAATCATGGTGCTATATAAATCAATAGTAATGGCAAGCGGTAATGTAAAAAATATAATGCAATCAAAACAAGA
This sequence comes from Pyxicephalus adspersus, assembly GCF_032062135.1. Lineage (NCBI taxonomy): Eukaryota > Metazoa > Chordata > Amphibia > Anura > Pyxicephalidae > Pyxicephalus > Pyxicephalus adspersus. The sequence goes on from NC_092863.1 coordinate 65,429,485, forward strand.
AAACTGAATTGTAAAGTGGCTTGCATTACAAATATTTCTACATTTTAAAATCTATGTGTAATTTTTATTCTACAAATATTTCAACCATTGACAAATGGAATTCACCTGTTTATTGATACAGATATGGCTATAGACTGCTGGAGAGCAGTTGGAAACATATTGCTGGGATTGGGAATACGCTCAGTCTTTTCAACCATTGTACTGTCATGGCTGCAGCAACAAATCAGACAATGATGCCATTGATGTTGCTATAGATACTTACTAAAGTTATTCATTGGCCTAGTAGGAAGGAGCTATAAAAGAGCAGACATCAGATAGCAAGACATGTTATAATTATAGGCAGAAGAACAGATAACTGGTTCCTTTTACCTTTCTGTAACCTTTACAAATGAAGTCAAACTGTACCTAATACATTAAACAAAATGTGCCCATGATACAAATTTCATGTATAATTGGAATTCTGTTAGAAAAATGAAATACTTCTTGAAATGTTTGGGGCCATTTAGAAATGTGAGTTTAAAAGATTTTACATATATTTTCACTTGGAATAGGAATTGCACAGTCATTTAGAATAAAGGATTATATACAGAAGTATGGTAAATCAAAGTAACCAAGAATGTAGCATGCAAATCCTAAAATACAACTTCTGCAGCTGTGGTCATGGAACAAATCTTCAAGTAACAATTACATGGCCAAACAACAACATGTTGCTATTGGGAAGTGAGCTGAATATGCCACAGCCACATACAAAAAACGGTTCTTAACCTCTCCTATTCGCATAAAAAGGAGAGGCCACGATCGAGCCCTCGGCACAACACTGCAGCTTACCACAGGCCTCAAACGGCCCATTAAGTGGAACTAAAGTCACACTTTACAAAATAAATGATTGAGCAGGTGGTTATTGCAAAAAAGGGACATGCAATGTCCCCTCTGCTATAACCTGTCTTACCTGATTGCACCGGTAAAATGTGAAAAGGCCGAACTGAACATGTGCAGCATCAGCTTTGGTTGCCTGTGCCAGGGATAAATGAACTTTTGCATGCCTGCATTACGTCATCCTAGCACAGCCATCAAGGTAGCTAAGGATCGTCTCCAGGAAAATGAAAAAAAAAGATGATGGCAACACCCTGTGATGGAATATGGACAAGTTTAGTGGAGTTTAGTAAAGTTTAGGAGGTATGGTTTACAACAATTCGGAAAAGGACTCTATTTATATGAAATCCTGGCATGTATGTGACCCTCATGGATTGGAGATAAACAACTTTTTTTTTATCAGTAAGAAGGTATTTTCTTTGGCCACCATTTTTTGATGGCCACTGATGTATGTCCAAGTTCTTCAATGATGTATGATCCAAGGTAAATCTCTCCATCCTCACTAGCTTTTCACTACAAACTGAGTCTCTTGACTTATTGTTTTATGTTATCTGATCCCTTCCATCCTGAGTGCCCTCCTATTTTAGCTGACCCTCTCCATCTTGCTCTCCTCCTCCATTTTGTCCGTCTTTTTCCATCTTGACTACCTCCCAATAGTTTGTGACCTGCCTTTCACCTATCTACCTGCCTGTTAATGTTTCTAACCTATCTGGGTTATCTGTAAGCAATTCATTTCTGCCCGTCAACAGTAATATGCACCTTTTGTTGGAATTTTCTAGATGTCAATGATATCTAACTAGTCCATTTAAATTTAGGTTTTAATAGATAGGTGGTACATGGTCTAGGGCAGTGGTCGACAACCTTTTAGGACTGGCGGACCACTAAATTTACTGGCTCTGGACCTCGCATGCACGGGGAGCCGGATGTCACTCAAAGGGAATGAAACTTTCCCTTTAGTGACATCATGATGCCAGGACCCGCCCACTCTCCCATCACAGATCTGAGCCAGCAATAGGAAAGTGGGTTGTGTCCAGATACACAACCCGCCTACATCCCTGAACTTGCGATCTGTATGAGGGAAATGGTCTGCAGCTCTGGCCAGTGTGTCCATCCAGCGGGGTCCTTCTCCTGACTCCGCTCAGGGGTACACTGGTCAGTGCACCAGCGACCAATGGTCTAGGGAATGGCCTGGTTACATTGAGAATCACTGATATATACTTCGCACTATGAATAAAGTTATTGTCAGGATCAATACAGGCATCACAACACATATTAAAGGTTTTTAATGGGCCCTTAATGTGGACCTGTCATTAACAGTATTTCCTGACACCTGCAGAAGAGTATTAGTATTAATGTAAAGCAGTGGTCTCCAACCTTTTGGAGCTCATGGACTACTGAATGCACGCACTCTGGGCCAAGCGTGCGCGGGGAGCTGTGTGTCACTCAAAGGGGAAGAAACTTTTCTCATAGTGATGTCATGATGCCAGAACCTGCCCACTCTCCCATCGCAGGTCTGAGCAGGCCCACTGCCCTGAGCCTGCGATCGGTACAGGAGACAAAGTCTGCAGCTCTGGCCGGTCACCCCCCCCCCCCCCAATTCTTATACTTCATTGTTAATCTATACTTATAAAGTATAATTTACCCTAAAAGCTTTTTTCCCTTATAGCCACACACACAGTGCTTGCTGATGCACGTACATATAGCTCATTAGCAGGCTGTTAATTCACAGAAGCTTTTTATAATAACAACTTGAACAGCAGTACTTGGTGTACTACTTATCTAGGAAGTGCTTCTTGTCGGTAGAAACTAATGTTTTGGATAATAGCCTTGCGTCAGTTTTTTTTCTTATCTCCCTGCGGGAGTTTTTAGTCCAGGCAATGCATACATGGAAAGGGTATACCAACTATGCATCACTTTTTCATACTTTTTTGAATTCATAAATACAAATCTACTAAGTTCTTTTTTTCTTATTTGTAATAATAACTAAAGATAAAACTATAAAAAACATCCGTTAGCACATATATCTTATACACTGTATATTTCATACCACACTACACAAAATCAAAATATGTTAGAAAAGTTAGAAGATTCAAAGGTATCACTCTAGTACAGCCTTCCTCAACCTTTTTAACACAGGGGAACTCTTCAAATAACGTTTCGGTCTTATGGAACCCCTGCTATAAATATTATATCCACAGCTCACAGTGCTTTACCCAGGTGCTCAGTAGGAAGAATGCCTCTTACACCTAGAGGGAGGAATGACATTCAGGCAGAAAAGCATTGCTATCAGAGGTAACTGACCTGAAAGGCACAATTTGCTCAAGATTTAAAGGGATCTTCAGAACCCTGGTTGTGGAGCACTGCTCTAGCATACCACTAAATAGAGGAAGTAATTTTAATCATGTGTTTACTAAAAACAGGAACATTTTAAATGTATACTTTATTTGTTTATTGATATGATATTAATATTCAGTAATATATTGGAGGTTATGTAGTGTTTTTGTGCACAAATACAATTTTAGCAAACTTTTATTGACACTTTTAGTGTTGATTTGATAAACTTTTGCACAACTGTTATGAGACCTAAAGGGGTCTATTTATAAAGCAATGAATCTGATATTTACTGAAACATTCCTTGGTGGATTATCAATTGCTACTATTGAAACACATGTACCTTGAAGATTCCCCACCAGGGAATGTTTCCATGAATATCAGATTAACTGTTTTATAAATAGACCCTAAAGTGTATCTGTATGTAGCTTTTTTTGTTTTGGATACAGCAGGGGAGGTGTACAACTCTTATAGGTCAGGCTCGATTGAAGAGATTCTTTTACTTTATGTCAGGTTAAAAATGTTTTATCAGGACAAGGTTAATTCAAAACTCAAAAAAGAAAAATAATAATTTTGTTTATAGATATATTTTTAAAACAGGGCCAATATCTAATTTTACAGGTCCAGCAAAATAGATGGATTTTGGCAACGTCTAAGGCTTTAACTTGTATGTCAGAAATAAACTGTCTCAGCCACTTGATATTCAAAATGAAATAAAGCAAGTCAATAAAACTGTAAATTTACATAACTGTTGCCAGCTTTTAGATCTGTATATTAATAATTCAGATTTTCAGCCAAAAAAACATTACTAATAAAAGGTTATAAGCAGAATAATAAATTTAAGCTTGCTCAATCCACTACTAAGCACTGTAAAGTTATGGGCCGCTTAACTTGATCAATAGGTAGGCAGTGTAGGTTAAAGGGGTGGATCCTAGCATGTTTTAGAAGGATAATTCCAGCTGCTTATCACTCTAAAGTTTTTTAAAAGGCAAAACAAAGCTTTAAGGTAATCAATGCTTACATTTTATGTTTTATTTTTATCCTTTTCTTTTAAATTGCATAGGTTAGGCTGCAAAGGCAGTCTTCAACACATGAATAATTCTGAAAATATATATCACAAGTCAAAAATTGTATCTAAAGAGGGGTTTTGTGAACACTTTGCATATACATGGTTCACTTGGCATTACCTCTTTGCAATCAACAATTTGCAAAAGGCCTGCCCTGTAAGTTTTTTAATCTAATTGTTGATTGTAGGCAAATAAGTCAACAAATAGTTAAATATGCTTGAAAAGTCCCCAAGACTATCCATAGGACAAACACCTAATTTACAGCTTTTGAACTCCAATAATTCTCACAGGAAAAATACAGGTTGTTGAAAGTCTATCAAGAATATCAATTGAGTGGAAACATCCTTGGTACTAGGGAACAATGTCAGATCTTTACCATAGGCCATGTACACACGTCAAATGATTCTTGCACGATACAATTGGCTGGGCTTGTTTTGGGTGAGAATCTGATTTTTACAGAGATTGACCAACATTGTTCATGGATCAGTCTTGATAGGTCCATGAATGACAGACAATGAACGATCGCAATGGAAGTGAAGGGAGGAGAGCACAGCGGGGTGTTGCTCACTCATTCTCCCCCCTCCTCTCTTCATTGAACAGAATGGTGCAGTATCTATAGCGCACATTTATCTGTTTTTTGTTGCTGGAACCAATCATGAAAGATCATTTCAAGCTAAAAAATTTTTATAAGTGTACACACAGCCTAAGCCACAAGATTCTATCATACCAGTTTTCTCAATACCTCCTCAATGTGTACAGCACAGAATAGATTACAGTGATCCAGACACAACATCAACTCACAAACAGGTATCCCATCTTACTGGCTTGAATGTGGAATTCAATGGATACTGGCAAGCATGTAGACAACATGGCAGGCCTCAGAATATCTTTTCTAATAAGAATATCTGATGATTTATGGATTATGATATATTGTTGATATAATGTTTTTTGGTAAACCAAATTGACATTAGAACGGAATAGAGATAGAAGAACATGTCCCAAGTGATTATTTTTTATGACCCCATATATATTTTGTATCAGTCTGCCAATGTGCACTTTTTCGCTTTTGCTAGTTTCAAACAGCAGCCATATTTGCTCCCACTGGTAAAATGTCTCCCATTTCCTGTCTCATCTGAAACTAGTCAGTCAGAAAAAGCAAGACAAAGAGAAAAGCAGACAAATAAAAAACTGTCAAAAACCATTGTCCATTCTTACCACAACTAAAATGGTTTAGCTGGATTTCAACCTAAACTAGTCTTACATGTTTAGGTGTGACTCTGGGAATATCATATATGTAGAGGAAGCGGCTTCTATGTATTTTGGTTGATCAAGCATGAGTATATCATAAACGTTCATGCTAGCTGTTAATATTTGTTTTTTAAATTTTATATATTTTTCTTTGTTTTCTTTGTGAACATTAAAAGTGCGCTAAACCATAAATAAGTCCATTATCTTTCTTATCTTTCATATAATACATTATATACATAAACATTACAGAAATGAATTATAGTAGTAACAATATTATGATTATTATATACATAAAATCTAGGTAAGGTGCTTCCATTCACGTCATGTCGGCAATTTAAAATTATGCAAACACAACAAATGCTCTATATGTGTTAAAGGCATACAACTGATGAGGAGAATAAACTGTACACAGCTATATAATCTAAGGGGGTCTCTTTAAAAAAGTATTAAAATGGATGTTCACTGAATCATTTCCTGGTATAGAACCCAGATCCATGTGTTTTTTGGCAGTGACTGATTCTCCACCAAGGAATGTTTCAGTAAATGTCAGATTCACTGCTTTATAAATAGACTACTAAATAAAATAAAATATACATATAAAATGGGAATATTGTAAACTTCATTTTACAGAAAAAACATTACAATTATATAGTAATTTAAAAACAATAATGATGTATATGTGCTGGTAATAAAATTAACAAGCGGTTATTTAGAAGATTGCTGTAAGTCTTACCAGGGTAACTTTGACGGGCTCAGATCTTTCCAGTATCATGTCACAAATCCAGGACATATGCATTTGTCAGCTATTACACAACCGAACAGTTTCCATAGGGCTAATGTTCTCCAGTGCGGATGGATTTCAATCTCATCTGCATTTTGTAGGCATTATTGTGTTTTCTGTAATTTTCAGTTCAAAGGATCCTTTATACTGCTGGAATAAAGGAAGAGAGAAAGGGGCAAAACCCATGTTGGGATAACATCCTTGCTGACATTTCATTTATTAATGAAAAGAAAAATCAAATGAAATCAGATGATGGGGAAATAGAAATATGGATGTAGAGAAAACCACTTTAGAGAAGAATTTAAATCAGTGCTTGTTTAAGTAACTGCAAAAGGCTAATGTTAAAGAGAATGATAATCTTACAGATAGATCTGATGGGAAGGCGGCTTGTTCAAAGGTTGGGCAGGCTGTTTAAACATGAGTGACCTAATACAATAGCTACCACTTTATCTCCCTTTTTTATTATGTTGTAACTCGTGAGATACAATTTAATGCATCTAGATGAGAACTCCAGATTAGGTCACTTAGAAAGAATAGAGAAATAGAATAAATAACATTCCAAAGACAATTTTATTAAAATGCATTTATTGTTTCCCATTAAATCTTTCTAAATATTATGCAAAAAGTATATTTACACATTATTGCCATCATTTCTTCAATAACTGTAATTACCATGAGGCGTTTGATTTATTTGTAACCCTTGACTACCAATGAGTCTGAATACATGTGTCTGCTTCCGAAAGTCCAGCAGGAAAGGTTTAAATTATAGACAGAAAACATAAATATCATATTAACAGTTCTTTACTCATATAACTGAATGTACAGTAAAGAGTAACATCACAAACAATATTTCATATCAATAAACAGGCCAATGTTACATTACATTGCTTAATATATATTGTATTGTAATGATAAAAAGTTTAATGTTAATCTTTATACATTTAATTAAAAATAATAAAAAGAACAAAATCACTGCTTCACATACATGAAGCAGCTCGTAGAATAGTAACATTCAAGAGCTAGAATTCACTTCCTTCTTTAATATGAATAAGTAATGTAATTATTTTGCACATCACCAACAATAACAAATACCGTATATGTCCACATATGGTGCTACTACTGGACTATTGTTTTAGCCCAATATGGACCCCAGTTAAGGGACAGGGCATCTTCCCCACATTCAGTCTACAAAAACATTTAGAGTTTATAAGAGAAGTTTATTGTTTAATCTGTAAGCTCCACTTAACAATGAATATATCTGACAAAACAATGACATAATATACTATGATTAGTAATTCTTCCAGGTTGTAGTGTTATGTTTATTGCTTGTATAATTCTGTATTATAATGTAATATTTCTGTAGTGAAACTGCATGGGTATGATGAATTTTCCTTTGTCTGTGTTTCCATTGTTCTTCACTAGACAATAGGGTCAAGCCATGTGTTCAACATCATTGTGACATCTGCAGCAACTTTAAGGTTTTGAGCACAGCTACAGCCAAAGTACTAGGCACTGTATTAAGACACAAATACAGCTCAGAGGTGCAACAAAACAGTCTATGAAAAAGTTTGGATGCATACATAATGGTTACTAAGAGTGTTTTATCACAGTTTTCAATTTCTAATAGGATCAAATAAAAGCTCCAGTCCTGGTGGCTTCAAATGAAATGCTGCTGAAGAATAGGCACATAAAAGTGTAAGATCCCAGACCAATCTCACTTACAGAAAGAGCAAAAAAAGCTTAGTACTATATCCCAGAGTATATATGATATATAAGGTTGAATTCACATGAAGCTGCTATAGACCAAATAACTGGTAGCCACACCACCCCCTAATTCCTACTATACTAACCAGCAAGTACTTACCCATCAAATCACTGAGAACTCCTGCCACTAGGGGTAGGAAGAGTTATGGGGGCACATTTGCAAGAGAAAATCTACAAAATGTAAATGAAAAAGCAAATCTTAGAAACAAATTGTACTTTAATTAAAAGCTATAATGCTGATGAGCACATGCAGGCCTATACAGTCAAGAAGTAAGTGATGCACCTTATAAATGGTATTTTTTGTGAGCTATAGAAAGAAATGACTTTCATATATCTACACTGGTAGTCATTGGTCTACCAGATAGCTATGAGCACTTGTTACAGCACTTGATACTCACCTAAATGTGAGTGAAAAACAGAAACTACAAAATACAGCAGAATGTGCATTATAAACCAGCAACATAATAGCAATACTTACTCAGAAATGTCCAGGGATGGCCAAGCAAATCATTAAAAGAACTATAAAACATATTCATGAATTTTTTCCTGGATGTTGCCCCCATTACTGATTTAGGCTTTGCCTACTCCACTGCTGCCATCACTGCCACAGACCTTTTCACATCACTGGCCATCTTGATTGGCTGGGTCAGAATGATGTACCTCTCACACATGCATGTGGAAATTCATTCATTCCTGGTACCTGGGTATGCCAAGATCATACACTGAGGTAAAGTGAGGTAGTAAGGTAGGAGGCAGGTAAGTTTAGCATATCCCTTCTGCAATAAAGAGCTGCCATCTTGCAATTATTTTGGTTTTAAAAGTTTTGTTCTTCTTTAACAGACACTGTGCTGAAAAAGAGGTCTAGCAAAATATCAGGCATAGTTGGAAAATTACCTAATAAGATATTACAAAAACATGAAGAAATGTCCAAATGTAAATTCTAATTAAAGGTCACAGGAGTACAGGAGAAGATAATTAGGTAGATATATCAACATTATTAATCTTTTCTGTTAGACAGTTTTGACAGCTAAACCTTCTCTGCTGTGACTGTATTTTGAGTAATTTTATATATAATATACTATGGGGTCTCATATTTTCTTTTTACAAAATTCTGTCCAGTGGTCAGAGACTGACAGCTGTCATGTGGCTGCATACAATGCATACAATTTTTTTTTTAAGGAAAATACTATATTTATCCCAATTCTATATATTTAAACTGGTGTTGCTTTTGTATGAAATCTATATTGTGCAAATAAACAATTAATACAGATTGTATCTTTTAAACTCCTGAGCACTGCCTGTAAGCATGTTCCCATGTTTTGTAAGATGATTAACCAAAGTATCTCTGAATCTGCTAAATGAAATAGTGATGCAGCAAACTTTATAATCTGATCCTTCTGTCTTTAAAAAAATATTTACAACACAGGCAAATTACAACTTAAAATCTACAATCCTTGTGTTCTTGTCTAGGTCTGCTAGCTGCAAGAGGTAATAGAAAATGTTTGTATGCAAAAAAGAATCTCCTGGTATTGTCATTCTTGTGCATGTACTATGCTCCCGCTCACTCCCTGCTACCTCAAACACCTATTACTGACTTCTACTTCTTCCCCACTAAGCACCTGCTCACTCTGAGTACCTTGGACCACTGACTTCCAAATGCTGGCCTTCTGCATTATCCTGACCCTCTGTGTGCTCCTGGTTGCCTGCCTGAACTGTAAGTAACTCATTACTGTTCCTTCTGCTTGTCATTTGTTCTAGCCCTCCTGGGAGAGACCTAACAGGTGCTTAGATCTTGCACCCCAATACACCATTTGTCATGTTAGCTTTTCAGGTGACTGCTTACAGCATTCTGATTAGTTCAAGATAAAGTCAATTTAAAAACTACATGGCCATCTACGAATACCTTGTCTATAGTGCAACGGTGCTGTGTAATTTTACCAACATAATACATATTTGATGGGGAGATTTAGAAAAACGCAAACTTCATTTTTTGTCATTACTTTTTTATTTTATTTTAATTAGATTTTAAGTTGTCTGTTGCATAGTTTGGTCTTAATCCAGCTTTTGGAACGCCTACTAAATGTCTGAACTTGCCTCTGTAAAGAAGGTATTAGGTTGAGTTAGACTCATGTGTATCTTAGGATTTCTAAAGCTGCAAAATATTTACCAAGAAAATTATTCATACCTATTAGGGATTTTGATTAATATATTAAAGTTAAACATTGAAATATGTTCAGAATCATTTACGATATTACTTTTGATATTGCTAATATTTATTTTAAATCAGTTTCACCTTATGTGTCTTTTGCATGCCAAAGAAAATGTTCTCTTGATTAACATTTATTACAAAATAGTTTCAAATTTTAACATTTAAATTCATTTATATGATTCATCTGTCCCAAATTAGGGCTCCTAGCATTTTATCTATCTATGTTAATAGGTAGGTCATTGCACAGTAACTTCCGTAATAAGTTTTACTGGTGAGGCAATTCATAATTAGTAGACATGGGAAGGAATCTATTAGGTTACCAAATACCCTTGTCAATACATACAGCTCTGTAATTCACACATGATAAACTTAAGACATTCTTGACCCGAGATTGCTCTGGTAATACATTTTTAGATCAGTGTTCTAACCTCTGAATGTTTACAATGGGAAAGTAGTAATCAGGTACTCCAGTTAGCTTTATGCACACATTTGAAAGAACCAAAGCCACAAAACTGTTCAAAAGAGTGCTTGGTAAAGCTAAAAAAAGATGCATGTGTCCCCAAATCCCCAAATCATTCTTTTCTTTCTTTCAAGACACAGAGCACTTATAGGATGCTTAGCTCCATCCATCTCCCAAGTTCTGGACATTTCCCCAGAGATTTCTGCTGACCAGACATTGTAGTGGAGAAAAAAAGTCTGGTTCCTTCAAGAGTCTTTCTAACCTTATCATTTAAAATGGTAAAAATATTGATGGTTTTTATATGCCATCTGAAAGAAGGTTTTTATGTGTCAGGAGTAACTATAATGTAGCTTACAATTTGAAGGCACGCATATACAATGATTTAAGGTATTTTGACATTCAACAATTTATACCCTTAGTGGGCCTGGGTTAATGTTTTAATCTATAATGTAATGTAAAAGCATCAATTTTCTCTTTTGCCATGCTCTTTCCATTTCCTAGATTTAACAAGATGCAATAAAAGTCTATATTAGCATGCTGATGCTATTATTCAGTGACATACTAATTAACTCACCGGGCATGCATTGGTATCTCCAGCATTTAAACAACAAATCTAAGCTTCTTACTGTAAGCATATGTTGACATGGTTTCTGTAACATTTACAACTTATGAAATTTCTTCTATGTGATCTATTTCTTACCACACAAAATGTCTACATATAACTAGTAATAAGTGAGTAATTACATTTCTGTTTACAATGCCATTTTAGAACCTATTACTGTATATAGCATTTGGTGGCAAAAGTGGGATATGCAGTAACAGAGCCTAAATGACCTGTACAGATTCATCATGTCCAGACCTGAAGACCATGCTTTAGTTTCCTTTCCACTCTACACAGAACATCTGACATCACTGTATTATATCTGTGTTGACTTTTAAAGCTGTATATTGTAGACAATGTTTTGTTTTAAGCACAAAATCAGTCTGCTTAAAGTGAGTATTGTTCAGCATAATTGGGGAGTTTAGGAAAGATAGCAAGGTTAGATCAGACACTAATATCTGTAGCAATATAGTTATAGAACACATATATCTTTAATACTTTGATTAAAATCATAATAACTGCAGCATGTACACATAGAGTGGGAAAGGGAAAAAGTTGTTCTGGAATTGTAGTGTAATGTGAAGGAACATGGAGAGATTTAATTACAAATAGCTCCACAAATTACCATCATTAATGTAACTCAGAGACAGGAAAAATATTCTGGAGAAGAACTAATACAGCTGCAAAACTATAGACCGAGACAAGGGGAGGATTGTTCTTATGAGACAGGTTTACTAGACCTAGATAGAATTCTATTATATTTTTCATAGGGTTGGCCTTGGCCTAGATTTCAGAGGAATAAACTGACTAATAACAAAAAACAGAGCCAAGACTGGCAGCAAAGACAAATGAGACAAAAATGGAAGCTGCAGTCCCCTACACCCACAAAGGTGGATGCCTAGTGGTTTAAAAGAAAATGTCACCATAAGCCAGATACACTCGCAAAGATTACAGTATTAGGCACAAAACAATGTGAAACAAAGAAACAATTATTTCACCACAAGTAACACAGAACAATCTGTCCCACAAAGTGTTACAGCATTGTTAGTGGTGGTTGATGAAGTTTAGTTCCACTGTAATTATATATTACTTTAATTATGTATTTATATATTAATTATGTTTCCGTGTAATTATATAATTATTTCATAGTAAAAAAAAGTCAGTGACACGGATTACAAGAGGTGGGAAGTGTCACAGTCCTTGTCCAGAGCTTCTTAGGATCTTACTTAAAAGGATTTAAAAGGAAAATGTTTCGGACAACATGCAACAAAGAAGTGCAGCCATAGTGCCAGGCCCAGCCCAATGTATCAAAATATGGAATTTTATGTGGACTAATGCAAGAAAAGTTTTTCATCAACAAGTTTTCAATACAATTGCTAATTCTAAAACCCTTACCAATGTTACAAAGTCTACTGAGGGGAATAGGGCGTTGTAGAATTTTATACTTCACCTGGGTCTGAGTTTACAAATTTTTGTGTTTTATCTGCAAGGTGCACTGGACTTAGCTATAGAGATTAGAAGAGTATACGATTCAATGAGGCTTCAACAGCCAAAGCAGCCTTTCTTGCTGGATGTGTTTAACACAGAATATGGAATCTCTTGAAGACTATGGCCAAAAAAATTGTGGTCATTGCCTCACAGACTACTATTGGTTTACATTTTCTATTTAGTGCACAAAGGATATCCAGCCCCTGGGAAAACATTTCTGCCTGCCTAGACCACATTGTAGCATGTGGAACCACTACCAAGCAAAACCACTGGTGGTAAGGACTAACTTACCTATTGCAGGGTGGGCACAACAACAGTTTGGAAGCACACACTGCTATAGCCCAAAAGTCTAAACTCCAGAAATGGAAATGGTACGTGAGTAAAAGAGATAGTGTTCCTGGACAGGAAACCAATGCTATACGTCAGCAGATGGCATGATTTAGGGAGTGAGTCTATGAACAATTAGGACATCAAGGTGCCAAAGATAGCTGGAAGTAAGCCAACCAAAAAGAGTTTTATCTTTCCCCACAATCTTACCTAATGCACAGGTGCTCTGTGTGCCAAAAAGTGAACTTATAAAGATGCTTGCCAAAAGAACCTGGACATATCCACAAGGGACAACCCAATGGCAAATATAGTACTTGCATACGCCTTCTTCCTTTGGTGAAAAATAGACCAAAATATTTTGCCACAGCAGTTGACATTTTCATGCTATTCATTTTTATTATGTTTTCACAGTTTTTGCACAAACTTTAAACATTATTTGCTTGTCTCACATGGGGCCTGATTTATTAAAGCACTCCAAAACTAGAGAAAATACACTTTCATCAGTGAAGCTGGGTAATCCAAACCTGGAATGGATTTCCTAAAACTCATTTGCTATTTGTTAGCAAATGTTTTTATTCCTGGACCAGATTCATTCCAGCTGTTTTGGATCACCCAGATTCACAGATATAAGTGTATGCTCTCCAGTCTTGGGGAGCTTTAATAAATCAGGCAAATTGTCTTTTACCCAGAAGCCAACATACTACCTGAAATGCCCTGAATAACATGAAGTTATTGATTGTGGTCATTGGAAAAAAGACATAACACCAGACTCATTCCTTAAGTACTGCTTGACTTTACCTACTTTCAGACAGGGAAGGAAGAATATTAGGGAAGAACAGGGTGTAGGAAGAATACTGATTCTTTGTAAGAAAGTGCAGTGACAAAAAAGTAACTGAGGTAAGTGAAGGAAGGAAAATGGAAACTACCTGCCCTTATGGGGTTTCAAAATAATAAGCAAGCCTTCCCCAGAAATATGTAACAGTGGAGAAAAAAAGATGAGAAGAAGCTGGGGTTTGTAGGCAAATTATGAAAGATATATTGTGTGGTAAGTCATTATATTAATAATATGACACACAATCAATACATATTCAAATCATATCATGAAAAATAGATGTCCCATTCCCTAGTCAGAACTGAAAGGGGGATATGATAGGACTGATTACTAGACATAATTATTTCCTGACGTATGAGAACTTTACAATTCAATAGTTGAGTATCATGTGCCGACGCGTTTTGCCTGTGTTGGCTTCCTCAGGGAACTTGTGGACCGCAAAATGTAAAATTTGAAGCATATGCAATAGGTTAATACAGGGATCAATTCAGTAGATAAGAAATCTAGTGACATCTGGTCAGATGCTTTCATAGATAATATTTTGGGAAACCTACCAAGACATATTGACCTACAAGCATCATTAATATGCTCAGCTGATGAAAAAAAGACTGTTGAATATGTCCAATCAGGACATTATTTTTGTAGCCATTCTGGTGCCACTGAAAGAGCTGCTGAACTAAACTAAAACCCAAGGAGATTTTGTTACCTGACAATTTTAACTAGATTGTTATTGGATTACTAATGTTTCGCTGTTGAACCAATCAACTACCAGAATACATCAGGTAATACAGGAACTACATCAAATTTCAAAAAGTTCAGAACTACAGTGCAGTAATAGAGGGTTATGTAAAACAGATGAAGCAGTTAAAGGAAATTTTCCAGCCTCAAATTTCAAGCATGATAAGAATCAGAAGCAGCCACACTGCTTGAGATTTTTACTCTCTGTCAATCTGGTTCTCCCAAGATTTCAGATGGTTTGGAGGCATATTGCATACCTTTTTTGTTTATCTTGGATATTGGATCCACTGTATATTTATGTGTACACTTTGCTTTGGCGTAACTAAGGCCGTGATCTCCACTGTTGTGGCTTCACCTCCACAAGCCGTTAAAAGCCTCTTTGGACACTGTTGATACAAGGCATGGAGTGTAAGGTGACTGGTTTCACTTTACAACTTTAAGGCACAAACATATCTTGCTGCGAGGTATTTTAGAAGTTACTTGTTCACATTACGGGATTGTGATACCTCTCATCGTTTCAGTGTGTGTTTGTCCTTGGAGAAAGATAACGGCCTGAGAACCAGTTCAAATACCATTTTATTCTGGGAGCTGCAGGGCATGCTAATGTAATTTACACCTTTTCTACGTAAATCACACCATTAATGGGCTGGGTTTTTTCCTTCATTCATAATGGCTTAAAAAAACAGCCATAGTCTTTTTTTCTGGACCTGACTTGGTGCAGTGAAAGTATGTCATGACATGCTAGATGATTTTTATTACACATTTTTTTTAAATACTCAAATGCTTTTGGGGTTTCACACACTGAAAAAAAAATTAAATTGAGCGAATATCATTTCTTATTTTTTTTAATTATTGTTAACCTGTGTCATCAGGTGTTTACTAATACATTTTCTTTCTTTCCTGTAATCCCTTTCTTACAATAATGTCATATAAATCCTGCTAAAACTCTTTAGTATGGTTTAGCAAATACTACTGAATGTTGGTTTTTTTTTTTTTTGCCCTTTAACAATAATCAAAAATTACTATATATCTAAATGTTTTTACTCTAAGCTTTCATGCATGAATGTCCATATCCTAGACCAGTGTTTCTCAATACAGTTTCTGTGGAATCCTGGGGTTCCTCCCGAGGTTACTAGGGGTTCCTAAGGCAATGAGACTGTGCCCCTCAAGTCAGTTTAACTGACACTAATGATCTTGTTTGGCTGTAAGAGTGACATTCTTCTAACTGGACAGCAATGTAAGAAGGATGCATCCTAATGACTTCTTTATGAATGTACTGTGAGCAGTGGATATAGTACCTGTACATTTTTCCCATTGTTGAGAAGGTTGAGAAAGGCTGAATTAGACAATTATGTGTATGTAAACCTTAATGATAACCTCTTCTTATTTGCCCCCTTTTTGGCCTAGTAACTTTCCTGCTAAAAGTGTTTTGCTATTTAGTTGATCTATGCAATAAATACAAAATATCCCTGTTGACCCTGCCAGATATCTAATTTTTCATTATTCTCAATATCATGTGCTGCACTTTTATCAGTTACACTGTGCACTGTCTATGTGCACTACAGAACACTTTGTGTCTTTTTTATGGAAAGGAAATGTGTTCTCCAGCCCTACCCTAGGGTGACAACACTGTTCCCCTTTAGATACATTATAGTGTGTGAGCATTGTTATCCTAGGATAGGAAGTGTGTTGCTGACAGAATGACTAGGTGAAAAATTTTGCAGCAACTATATTTAAGGACTGGTCAGCTATAAAACATAAAGTTTTTATTTCTTGAATTTAAATACAGTAAAAAGTCAACACAATGTTAACCTATTTCCCAATTGAAATAGGACAAAATGTATAAATAACTCAAATTCTTCTGACACCTCCAAGCAATAATATATATTTAATAATATCTGTTCCACTTTGTATCCTGGTGTGTTCTCATATAATATTTCCCATTCAACCCACTTGTGAAGTCCCTACATCCCAGGCCATTGGCAGAGATCAGCCCTCCTGACTGTTTGGGGGTTTGTCCCCATTTGAACATGTGGCATTGAACGTTTTTGATGATTTTATTAGATGGGAGTCATCACTTAAATTTTGATGTCTCATACCTCCTGAGGAAGCAGACCTTGTTAAACATGGTAAATTGTAATAAAAGTTTGAGTACATGACCTAACAGGAGGTGCCTCTAAAGTGCATTTGTTGATGATAAAGATATTATAGTAAAGTTTTGGATGCTCACACTTGTCCCTGGTGGATAAATAAACATTTAGATACCTTGATAATAAAGTTTGTTACTTAAATTTGTCTATATTGTAATGCTATCGTCAGGGTTTTGAAACCCAAATTTTTGTTGCAGATTTTCTCCAGACTTTCGCTATATTAAGGAAATATAAAAGAAAATACATTTTTTGCATATTATGTTTTTGTATTATTCTATCCATTTATCAGGTGGGCTTTTAGTCTCTTTTTAACATAATATGCTATTATTCAACTATTTTAACTATTGCTCCGCTAAAAAAACCTGATGTTTAAAATATGAGCAAGTAGCAAAGACTTAACCCTAATCGGAAGATTCAGTAGGGGGGTGTATAGCTTATATGGTGTTCTATGAATCCTATTTTACATAAAATGTTTATTTGTTAAACAAAGGTTATGTGTACACACATCAGGTGATCCTCGCCTGACACAAATGGTAGGAAGAATCTGAGTACAGAGATAGCCCAACATCTGTTGTCTGTCCTGATAGGATCCATGAGTGACTAACGACAAGCAACCACAATGCAAGTGGAGGAAAGCACAGTGGGCAGCCCCTTAATCTTCCCCCTTCCATCTCCATGGCCTGATTTATTAAAGCTCTCCAAAGCTGGGGAAAATACACTTTCATCAGTGAAGCTGGGTGATCCAGAATGGATTTCATCAAAGTCATTTGATTTTTGTTAGTAAATGTTTTCAATTCTGGACCAGTTCTGGACCATTCCAGGTTTGCTGGATCACCCAGATTCACTGATAAAAGTGTATCCCCTCCAGCCTTGGAAAGCTTTACTAAATAAGGCCCCATGAAAGATGGTTTCCAGCGACAATATTTGAACATATTGTGTACACAGCCTTATATATAAGTTTAAAACATATTTATATGAAGGAAATCTAATTTAATAACAATTTCTCCTAAGTATTATAGCTTCCTTCAAAATCATTGTGAAGAACAGCCGTGTGTTTTGCTTGTCTTAAGTGATAGTCATCCCTATACATCCCACCAAAAAAGTGACAGTGGCTCACCTCCCAGTTGTTTGGTAAATAGCTGACCTAATTTTAGAAGTAACAGAGACAGCCAACAAAGAGCTGGATTGTCCAGTTGTTAAACTGGAAACAGAAGTGAAATTCTTTCAAATCAGTCAAAGTAACAGCTGTCAAGGGACAGCTTACATTTTATGTCATCAGACATCTGCAAGCAAGACAAAATCTGAGGTAGGAATAAAAAACACTTCTGTCTGCTAAGTACAAGTTGTCTGCAAAATACACTAAGCTACAATGTACTATAGTGCTCCAGATTATTCTCCAATGAGACCTACTTTTCAATCTTATTTTCTACAAAGATAAAACTCCCCATCAGCATTTTTAGAGTTCCCAGGTTCACATTCAATGTGCCCAATTTTGTTTCATCATGTCAGATTGTGTTACATCAGCTTAGTCATATCTTTTCGGGTCTTAGCTATAAAATCAATCTCCAGTGAGGTTGCATCTCATTTTAAAATTGACATTCACAAAGTTGTAAGCAAACATGAATCTGTTTTCATGGGCCAAATTTAATTAATTCCATTGATTCAGTTTCTTTTGTTCTACAATGCTTTCATAATCTAATTTTATTAACTCTCACAATACAGTCACATTACCTTACTGCCTTAGGATGTGAAGTGGAAGAAACATACCTGGCTAAGAAGCTGTATGCTGATCAAATTTAAAAATTGGTTTAAAGTGTTTGTAAAGTCATTTTCCCCTCCTCTTAGATTATAACCCCTTCTGTGTCATTGTTTGTATATCTCTATTTATTGTACAACACTGTGTAATATGTTGTAGATTTAATGTGTAATCTGTAATTTGGAATTTGTTTGTAAAAATGCAAACCTAAGGCATTGGACTAGTCAATTGTAGAATTATTGATTACTGCCCTACCATGCCTTGTTCTGCATAGTGTCTGACTGTATGTGTAGGTAGCCATCTTGGTAGAGTCAGGGCTTTAAAGGTAATTTGCTTCTTATACAGCAAATACATGCATAGGCACCCTCACATACCAGTGCACTGATTTTTCAGGTGAAATTCAAGGGAAGGGTACATTTTTTAGGGATTACTTAGGCACACTTCTGGCAGAAGTGTACTTATCTACCTAGTTTCTAATATATATATATAATAACAATACTTAGTTTCTAACATGCACACTTGCCTACTTTTTTTGGCACCCTGGTCAGAAGTGACAGCCCACCCAGCCCTCCCTGCATCATTGTCACAAGGCAGAAAAGAATGACTTCTCATAAGGCCATTTGTCAAATTTTTCAACTTCCTTTCAGCTGGGATCGATTTGCAGAGCACATGCACATGCATGCCAACTCACAGAGTGAAAGCCATGGTATAGGAAGGAACAACAGGACATCAACAAATATGTCTGCATTTTTTATCACTAGAGAAGGAGAAAAGAAGAACTATGACAATATTTATTTTTCTGCTAAATAGGTCATCATCTTGGACTATCGGATTTTTATTAGTTGCAGATTTTTCTTAAACCATAACAAATTTTCACATTCATAGTCATTACATGTGTAATGTAATGTAAATGTATGCCATTATACAAACCAGGCTGGACTTATTGAACTTATGCAAAAGTTCTTTGATAACTTGTTACAGTGTGCTGTGAGATATTTATAAAGTACATTAATAATTCATAATCCAATAACATGTAATTATACATTATACTTTTATTAGTTTTGTTTGCTGTGGGCTCATTCTATCTCATCATAGTAGCATTTTTTACAGCGTCCATCATTTTATGAAACCTCCAGGCACTATCTCTAGAGAGCCATTTTTTTTCAAACATGTCATATTTCTCTAGTTCTACTTTATGAGTCTTATTGTCCTTGTAGGACAGATATGTGCTCTTATTTTAATACTACTGTCTCAAAATGACTTTCAAGGAACATTAAGCTTGTTCTATAATGTTTCTGAAAAAAAAAGTTTGGAAAAAGCAAAGCAATACATTTCAATTGCTTTTCATTTGTCAGGCTCAGAGTCTAAATTGTAAGTTATGTAACTAAGCCCTTTTGCTATACAGATGGTCATGTTATGTCAGTTCAACTCAACATAATACACTTAGAAAAATATAACGGTTTTGCAAAGATAAGGCATAAACACTTTCTAAACTTTTCACAGAATTTTAAAAGAAACAGATATATAATTTTGTTGAATTAAAAGTCAGTTTAAAGTCAACCAAAGTCCAAAATTGACGAAGTCAAACTGAGAATGTGATGATAAAGGACAGAGGTTACCTTCCCTGACCCTTGCCAAAAACAAAAACAAAAACTGTTAGCTTCACCTTGTTTTTTTTGTTTTGGATAGAGTAGGGGGTTAAACCCTTGCCAGGTTATCTTTGCTGTCTGTGTTAGATGCAACAGTGAGTCTGTTGAGATTTAGATCATTTTCAATGGACATCTGTTCTCATTGAAACATTTCCATAGTTTTTGTTCTGAAGGCAAATATAAATTTTGGATTTCGAATAATACAGCTGAATTAGGTGAATTCCGCCAATGGAGACACATACAGCAATAACAGCTTAACATATGGTGTAACTGTTCACCACTTTATCCATCCAAAACTAAGAAAACATTTTTACCTTAAGATATTGTTATTGAATGTGCAGGACTATTCACGTGCTCATTTGCTTAAGCATTACTGTAAAACAATTTGCAGGACTTCTTATGTGGCAAAGGTATATGTGGTTCCTGTGGGTGCCATGTGCAAACGGGCACACACATACATGCATATGCTCACTAGCTGTACTTGTATCAGGCGGGTTATTCAAATGCCTCTACTTCCCTCCTCCTGAATAGTCTTGAGTTTATTCTGTGCCTGACCTGACCCTTGATCTTGGTTTGCTTATTGGGACGCAGATTTGGCTTCTGAGATGCTTCTTGAATTACCCCTGGTTTTCTCACTTGAACACTGACTCCCTAGTTAAAAGAAGATGCCACTACTAAAAAGTAGTGGAACAGGCATCATTTCACAAAGTCTATTAGGATCTAGATCAGTGCTTCTCTACCAGGGTTCCATGAATACCAAGGGTTACTTCAGAGGTTGCTAGCAGTTCTTTGAGCAATGAGCATTTTATGCCTCTAAGGTCATTTCAATTGACATTCTTGCCTCTGGCCAGCAATGTAAGAGGCATTTTACTACTGACCACCATGCTAGTGTACGGTGACCTGTGGATATAGTAAATATATCAGAAGTTTCCAAAGATTTGAAAGTTATTTTAAGGGTCCCTTAAAAAAAGATTCTTTCAGTAAGCAATAGTTTTAGCAAATGGAGTCAAAACTACTGATTCTCATTTAAACTTACAGATTTTTAAAGTTAATTTCTTTATTTTAGCACTACAACACTCTTTCTATATTGCCAAACATTTATTATTTCAATTTCACCATTTGTCAAATAATATCATATAATAAATATAGATAAAAATAAAAATAATTAAAAAAAACTTTAATTTATTACATGTATTATAATTTATATTAACATTTTCAAAACATATTAGTTAATACTTAAGAAAATGTCAGCAGCTATTTTTTGTTGTTACACACTCATGAAGGATATATGAAGGGTATTCTTTATAATTCATATTTTGGTGACTTGGTGCAGTCTGGACACAGGGCTATTTGGATTTCCATAACACTATGGTGTTATAATGGTTTTATAATTCGTCCAATTAACCTTGGGTACTTATGAAAGGGTGAAAGTACTGTGCTGCTCTCCCAATGGAAACTGCAATGCAAAGATAACACAATGAAAACGCTTATCACCCCCGTAGTGTCTGAAATCGCAAAAGCAAATTTCCTGTTTAATATGTAGAGTCAGATTTAAATTTACTAAGATTATTAGGCTTTTGTGCTAAATATTGCACAAAGCCTCAAATATTTATTATTGAACCACTAACATCCAATCATATTTCCAATATGAGTTTTAACATGTCAACGTAATTGCTATTGTAACTTCTGAAGCTTTAATTAAATAATTCTGCCATGAAGGTCCTTGTTCAGGAATCTCCCTTTGTAGGGTGACATGGCTCTTTTTTATTTTTACTTTATATACTTTATACTTTTATAGTTTTTTAATATTATTATTTTATTATTAATATATATTTTCCTGTCTTATACCAGTGCTTCATTTTCTTTGTCATCTAAGCATGGTCACCACCAGGAACCTACCCTGAGAAATGCCATAAAGCAGATAGTAGCTGAATAAATTCAACAGCATTGAAACGCAAAAAAAAGTCTTACTTGAATTTTATAGGTCTATGTTTATGTCTGCCACCTTGGTGGTTTCCCCTGCATATTTTCCCTGGCAGATTCTTCCTCCAATATGTTGGCTTTTATGAGGAACAACCAGGACCACCATTAAAAAATTTTTAGGCCCAGTACTAAGGAAACTTCTTGGGCCTTCTCCCTCATGTATAATAGTTAAAGGGTTGCAATAATCAAGCTAATTTGATTGGGACCCGGTACTGAAGTTCCCCATTGTTCCCCTCTAATGGCTGCCCTGGGAAAAACAATCAATAACCTATTTTATAAAGTAAAAAATGTTTTGTTTGTTTCCTAAACATTTGTTTTTGTTTTTAAAAACTGTTTTCTCTTTACCACTGCCTGTGAAGCTCGCAAAACATTCTGTCTTTACCACTGCCTGTGAAGTTCGCAGCCTCCTGGGATACATATGTCATGTATCCCATAAGGCTTCAGGCTGCTGTCTGAGATCAAGCATGCTCAGAAGGGGCTTTTCCCATGATGTAAAAGTGAGATGCACAGGGAGATTAGCTCTTTTTTTACACTTACAGGAGAAAATATCACCCGATCTCGTGCTTGGGCAGTGTGACCAAAAGCAGAAACAAGATGGCCGCACCCGCTGGTTTCTCTGCGCTGGAACAATTGTGGAGGAATCTAGGGCTCTGTAGAAGTATACCAGCGATTTATATCCATAGTGATTTTTGTTCAGAGTCTTTTACCAAACATAATGCAATCCTATTTTACACATAGTTCTTTACAAAACAAAGTATTTTTTTAGTAAATACAAATAATCTGTAATAGATATTACATATTAAATTAATGTACAACGATGTTCAGATTATCTGAGTTACCTGTAAATTTAGGTTCTGCAATGCCACCCACTCCATGTGTACAATCTATTCATTATTCTAATTCCACTAGGTAATACATCAGTGATATTGTTTCAGGATTTTTTTTTTCACAGAGCAGCTGGGAGAATTAAACTCAAAGAAATTTTTCCCCTCCTTCCTGCTAAGATAGATGGTGCCAAATTAAAGAAATGTTCTTTCCCTTCCAGCTAAAAGGCATAATGCTCAATAAGACAGTCACATAACACAACAGTATGGATGGTAAATGGATATACCAGCTTTTAGGGAACACAGACAGCAGGAGAATATGCTTGAACAAAAGTCCAGACGACAGAATCTGTGGTGGACAAAACCTGGGAGACTGACGTAAGCTTTGTGAAAAGTATGAAAATAAAACAAAACATGACTTCTCTTCTTCATGTGGCACAGTCTTAACTGCTCCATCCTCCAGGACATCCTGTGACTATTAAATTACCATCACTGACCATAGATCAATAGCTGTAGAAACCCCCTTCTGTTCAGGAGCTTAAAGAAGCAGTGTAATAATGAAAAAGTGCAATAATATACTCAGCATGAAGTCCGATCAGTCAATGTGTCTTCCACTTATGTGGAATTGCACTGCCACCATTTGGCTTTGTTATATACTGTGCAAAAAGATGTACAGTATACTGTTTTATTGATTGTGAATAATGCCCTTCATGCCTGCAAATACTTCTGTATTGTATCCATATCTTACAAATTATATATGCTTTATATTTTTGTTTTCTGGTTCTATATACCCTTATTTATTTATTTTATATTTAGAAAATTGGAACCTTTTTCTTAAAACATTTGCAAAAAAAAATATATATAAATATAAATATATATTAGCTTTCTGTAAATACATAACTGTTCCCGATCCCTCCAGTGCCGTCATGCCTGTTCCTGATCACTCCAATTCCAACATGCTACAGCAGCTGATCTGCATTCTGCAGCTGCCCCGTCTTTCGCTGTATGGGTATGTGCATGCTTCCATTTGGCACAACTGACTGGGGGTTTGCCCCCGTGTGACCCTACCCTGACCTGTCCTCTGACTTCTGATTAACCATCCAGCTATCTTCTCTCTGATATTGTTAGTTTCTGTAACTGCTGTAGGTAGCTTTTTGGATTGAGACCTGTTTCTGACCTTCACTCTGTTGGAATAAACAAAAATTTAACCCTAGACTGGCCCCATCTTGACCACTAACCATGAACTCTCCCTGCTCCTTTCATACTTTCCCTGACCTGTTTGTCTTCCTTTAGTATCACACTTTGGTTTGATGTCCTCCCTAAGACCAGTCTGCCTTTATGTGTCCCTAATTATCCACCAATCATTGCCTGTCAGATGCCATCTTTGCATACTCCAGCCCTCAGGGTAACTAAGTGCTTTGTCAGTACTACTAGACTCTTGGGGCTGAGCAGTGACTTGCACATAGCTGAAAATGATGCTAGATTAGTGGTTTGGCATCTGCATTAGCTTTGAGGTTGAAGACTGTAGCACTAGATAATGAAAATTGGCATTTGGTTAAGCATTGGTATTGAATCCAGGCCTGATACCATTCCTTAGATGTGATGGCTGCATTTTACTTTTTACCTCAATACTAACCTGGTGATCTGGAGCCAGAAATGCCCTCCCTAAGGTGACAATGTTCACTTGTTTTATATTACTGTAAATTCTGGGCTGCACTCTTAATTCAGACTAAAAACACCTTACTATACTCCAAAAGAGATTCTACAATTCAAATATGATAACTGGGAAGGCAGATGACATGTTGGTTGTGATTTCATTTAACTGAACAGGAAGTAAAAAGGATTCTGTAGTTCTTGCAAGATCCACAGATTTCTTTTGCTGTTAGCCTTAAAGGGGAAAACTAAAGTGGCCACTACAGCAGGTAACCAGGTAATTTATTAGGTGCATTACTTAGGCTAAGTACACATGTGCAGTCGTTCTTGGGAATCTTGCGTGTGTACAGTGCTCGACATCCATTGTTGGAACAACCATCCTGGCAGATCCACAGACGATGGACGATGAATGATCGCAATGCAAGTGAGGTGGAGCTCCGTCGTTCTCCCCCTCTCCTCTCCATAGAGGATGGAGGGTGTATAGTACTCATTCGTGCATCATGCAGTCGTTTGTCGTTGGAAAAGATTGTGAAAGATTTTTGCACGTGTGTACGTAGCCTAAGGTTTAGGATAAGGAGTTAGGTGGGGTTAAAGTTAGAGGGGGATAAGGTTAGGTTATTATGGTATTGCTTAACTGATAAAGTGGAACTAAAGATCGCCGTCTTCATCCTTCAAAAACCCTGGCATCCCAGTTTACTTTGACCTAATAAAGAACCTGATTAGTCACGATTTTTTAGTTTTTGGGCTTAGTTTAGCTTTAAAGGTTTATTTTAGGTGTTAGGTTAGCTGTGAGGTAAATTATTTTAATGATATGTTAGGGATTAAATGTTATGATTAGATTATTCATTAAGGGTTCAGAATAAAGTAAGGTAAGGTGATAAATCAAAGGTTTATCTTTAGGGTTAAGGGAAATGTTTTTAAAGGCTAATTTTAGTTAGAGGGAGGAATTATATTTCATGTGAGAGTCAGGATATATGTTAAAGATAGCCCATAAGTGATTACAGTGTAATTCACATATGGCTCTGTGCCCAAATACGCAGTACTAGTTTGCTATTCTGACAACCAGCAGATAACTCAGGTTATACTGTATATATTAGTGTGATCCAACTTTACTAGGCCCAGTCAATAAGTAGGGTATACAGTATATAGTATAAGGTATACAGTATATAGTATAAAGTATACAGTGGTACTATAATAGTAATTAAAGAATCTACACGCAATCACTAAAATCATATAAACACATTAACCTTAAAAGGTCATTTCAAAAATTTACATGTTTTCAAATAATCAGCTTCCTTGGGAAAGTCTTCAGTTCAGACAGCTATGGAATGACAACTATATCCTATTTTTAGTGTCTAGTGCAGGGGTCGGCAACCCGTGGCTCCGGAGCCGCATGTGGCTTTTTAGCCTCCTTAGTGTGGCTCCCTGCTGTAGTCAAATGGGCATCTACAATGACGTCATCCTTAAGAATGTTTCAAAGCTGTGTTTGTTTATGAATGGAGCATGCCATATACTGCAGCCCTACATTTCTCCCGGTACAAACCTCCATATCTCCTAAACAGTATGTCGTACTGACCTGAATTTATCAGGGTACACAGGGGACCCTCAAAGCTAGCAGCAAATTGCATCCCCCGACCTTTACCAACTTTCAAAATCTGGGGGTCATAATTATGTATATAAACTTTTATATAAAAAAAAGTTAAAATTAAACATCAGGGTTGCTGTTTTAAAAGTAAGTGTGTCTAGAGGCCCGAAATTAAACAAAAAATGGACCTCCAGGGCGCCTTGCATTGCAATGTGGTGCGAACCCCAGATTTATACCTACCCGTCACAAAACTAGAAATGTCATACTACACTACCCTGTCCCCTTCCCTACTTTGAACCCCAATTTCTCTGGAATGGGGAGATGCACAAAACCAAAAATGTAGGGGGAAGTGGAGGACATCTGTGGCTAACACCCCCTAAACTTTCATCGTTAGGGTATCTTCAAAACATAAAGAACTCTGGTCATCAAAAAAATCTACCCTGTTAAACATTGCTGGAGGCTTCTAGCACCTGAACCCCAATTTCTCTGGAACAAGTGAACAAAATTAGAGGTGCAAGTGGGGGACACCTGTGGCTAACACCTCCTAAAATGGTATTGCTAAGCCATCGTCAGAACATAAGGAACTCTGCCCATCAAAAAAAATCACAGGATGATACGTTAGAAGCTGGAGGCTTCTAGGGGCATAGTTCAGTGTTTTATTTATTTCAAAGTAGGCCTACACATGAACACTGCACGTCTGTTTGTTGTATTCTATTGTTGTAACAGGTAAAATTAAAAAAAGATTAAAACTTTTAAAAGTTTACAAGCTGTGTTATGTTTTGCGTCTCCAGACTATTATTTGGAAGGGGGGCCAAAATGGCTCTAGTGTCTCATATGCCCCTAGTTGAGAGAGCACGTAGCAATGCTGACACAGATTGCACAAGCAAGATTGCACAATCCACTGTTGTCTGGAGGATGAAGAAAAAGGTAAAACAGTATTTTATGGGAAAAAAACGTGACAATTGTTGTACACAATGCTAAACCAAGTAAATATCACTTAGGTAGCATTTACTTCTACGTAAAAGTGAAATTAAATACCCAGAAGCTTTTTTTTTTTCTGAAAAAGTGATCAGTAATTGCAACCCCTCTCAGATTTTTGTGAAGGTGTGAAGAAACCTTTTCCTGAGATTGTGGTGGAGAAACAATTGTAGATTTGGAAATTGTAAAAAGATTCTGTTGATGGAGGGTGTAGGCGGTCATGTAGGATATCTTTAGCTTTTAAGAGTGAATGAGGTGGTGTGTTTTGAAGAAGGTATGGGATGTCCCCATTAAAAGGTGGAGAGAATAGGGATAAACAAGGGATTACTAAGAAGGATACATAAAAGTAGGTATTCCCATGTTACTATATATATCTTATATAGCCAATTCTGCAGTTACTAAACTACTAATGAAGCACCCCGACTCTCCCCCCAATACAATGTTTTGATTGCTTTTGTTAACTGAGTGCATTAATCTGAGGTGATTTAAACAGCAAAAAGTAACACCTCTAGTTTGACACTGAGGACTTACTGTAAACCTGTTTACTATCATTGGAGAATTGCTCAGAGAATGTGGGCAAACTATTATCTGCTAGGTGAAATAGGTCATGTTGGCACGTGTACATTACTCTAAAAAATGCCTCATATTATGAAAGTTTAATTGCAGTATTCATGAGCAATTTTAATTTTAGGGTTTAGTGAACATCCCAAACCATATTGCAAGTTGTTTTATTCCCTGGCAAGAGTCCATAATGACTTCTTCTGTTACAACCTAAGTTTCATTAAATCCTCCTCGCTGCAATAGCATGCAGCAATCCAGTAAGAACAGACTGTGGGATGAGCTTTGAAATTTCACAAACACTGACAGCTGGTCCTGAATCACAGAAGCCCACATTTCGCAATTCTCTGTAATAATTCTTCTGGTGTTGTAATATATTATAGAAATGATCAACAAATCATCACCTCAAACATATTTAATATTCTTTATTTCTCTTCCTTTCACCTCATTTATCATCGTGTCATAATGTACAGACTATACTGGAAGAGCACAGGAGTTGTCTAAAAGTTGGTAAATCATTTTAACTGTAGTGTATATTCTCCTTCAGGGACGGCAAAGCAGAACACTGTTAACAGTGATGATGAGCCCCTGGATAATGTTCATTCTAACATACTTTTTTTTGATTTTCTAATTTTTTGAACCTAGGTCCCTCATCTGATTTGCAGTAACACAAAGCTATTATTGTAGCCACCAGCTACCATTTATTTGTGTCCCACCAATCAGGAAATTATCTCAGCTGAACTGAACCTTCATGCATGATCCTGGTGGCTTTCTTTTTTTTTTTTTGCGCTTACTGCGCTACCACCACTGCGCTATGGGCTTGGCTACATTCTTGGCAGCACTGCTAGATCTAGATACTGCGGACAATGTAACTCTCATACATGCCCAGTAGATGAAAAGGATGGCAGTTGACTGTGCAGAGTTGACAGCTAAGATGGTGGCTTTGGGGCATACTTCCATGACAGGATCATTGGCCTGTAATTCTTTTGGGGCTAAGAAAAATGCATAATTGCCAAATATTCTGTGCATATTTGCAGATTAAAGCATAGGCGCACCCACATAAGCTTAGTTCTGTTTATTTCAAGAGATATTCCAGTTCAATATCTTGTTTTCATCAAGCGATACAAAGAGTGCAAAAACTTCACTTTTTATTAAGTATATTGCTAGTGAATCAGTGATATTTGAAGAAGTCGACAATCCCCATGAGACATTTATAGATTGTAAGGGAAACTGAAAGATAAATCATGGTAAATTAACCAAGTTACATTATGTATTGTTTTTTCAGCCTCTGTTTCTAACCTACATTTAAAGTTAATTGGTTAAAGATCCAAAAGTCATCTAAATTCAGTACAGAATGGAGGGGATAGCCACTTATTTTCCCTCTCTTCACGAGGTTAGAAAGTGGCACATAAGTCCCCTCACTTATGGCACTTTTTTTTTTTATATACAGTGATACCTCGGCTAACAAATTGCCCTGCTAACAAATTTTTCGGCTAACAATTTTGTTTTTCACTGTTTAAGAGACTCAGCTAAAGAATATTGCTATATTGCCTCTGCTAACATATGTAAAAAAAAGCAGGAAGTAAGATGCCTGATAACATGGGTAAGGCAGATGCCTGATAACTGCATGATAAATGTACAGTACGTCCTGTATACCATATCAGAAAGTGAGAGAGAGGCATTGCTTTACATACAAACGGGGCTTCCCTGCTGCTCCTTTGCATGACTTGCAGAAGAAATCTTTTGCTAAACACAGCTGAGGTTGTAGGTGATCTTAGGGGGTGAGCTCTCTTAACTGGTGGTATTTGTGGTTATAGACTCTATATATACCCGGGTATATCTGTGCTATGTGTACTCATTGATGTTTATGGATTGTAAATATTGTTATTACTGTTTTGAGATATAAAGCTTACAAATACTCCAACCTGTGTGTTCATTTAGCTGCAATGGTTAATGTTGTATGCTGGGTGTAGCTGGGTGTAGTGGTGCTCGGGTGCTGTTTTATATTACTATTAATAATTCTGGTTAATGTCCCAGGAAGGGAGCCCCTCTCCTAACAGAGAACCAGTCCTGGGTGGAGGCACTGCCAGCTTTATTAGTATCCTCACTCTTCCACATAGCGAAGCCCAAGGGTCCTCTCTGTTATCTACAGGTTAGCTCCATAGCCTGGTTTGTGACCCCCCCCCCCCCCCCCATAACAGGGCTACAGCTCCTTAAATTTTTTTTTTTGCTTTGTTTGTGATCAACCCACAGTGAGGATTTTATACAGTAATTGACACCATGCTGCCTAATAATTGATTGATGTTGAGACTGTTTCAATTAGGAAGCTGTTCATCTCAGCCTTTGGTAAAGTTATGACCTTTTATATTGTGCTTTTTACTATTTTTTTTTAAAACCTATCTTTAAATTATGGGCAGCATCCAGAACGTATTAAATGATTTTCTATAGAAACCTATAGGAAATCACGTTTGGGCTAACAAAGGTTTCCGCTAACAAATGTGTTTCCGGAACAAATTATCCTTGTTAGCCGAGGTATCACTGTACTAGGAGGACTGAAAAGCCAAAAGCTGGTTACCATTGAGACCCAGTGCTTTTGAGGGATACATCCTCTTTTCTGGTAACCCCCTTAAAGGTCATTCCTAAGCTTGAAAGGCACATAGGCTGCTACAAAATTACCAAGGGGCTTCTCAGTCTAATTCGGTCTTTACCAGCCAGCATGTTTAGTGTGTTATTCCAATTTTGTCTAGGGTGGGCTCATACTTTTTAATATATTACATTTAAAGAATTTACTGAACTATATCAAAAGAGCAGGTCAAGCACAAGCAATTTTGTTTTTATTAAATAATTTATTGATCAGTCATTCTATTTTAGCACATTTTCCAGTAAATATCAGGTGAATGTGCATGAAATGAAAAAATCATTTTTCATGGATAAACAAATGTTGACATATGTTTTTGCACCTGAAAAATGTTCAGCAAATAAGGTTTTTAAATTATGCAGATTCTCCCCAGTCAGAGTTTAACTAATGCTTAGTGAAAGTACAGCAAAGTTGCAAGCAAATCTTTTGTCAACATTGTCTCAAATTTTTTCATCAGCAATCAATTTTCTTTAAATAAGTGGTCCTTTACTAACATCTAATAGAAGAACAAGCAACATCTGTGTTCTTACTTTGAATCCAAGCATTAATAGCTAGTGATATCTACAATTTCTTTAAAAGTCACGTTAGCTTCTAAGATAAAAATATCTTTTGTCATTTACTGTAGCAGATCATAAAAAGAAAATCATGTGAAGACTTTAAAGGGGAAAAAAGGGAAAAAAGCCTGTTGACCTTTATAAAGGTCAGATGGATCAGAGTGTATTATTTCAATGTCTGTCATTTCTTTTTGCAAATATTGCTGCTGAGCTTCTTCCATTCTTGTTAGTATTTCTTCAACAGAACATTACCTCGTGTGTACGTCAATCTCCCAGTCCTAAGGGCAAACTCAGTAGCAAGCGTATTTGGTTCAGTTTAATGCTCTTTGCTTTGTAAACATAAATATTTTCTGGTGTACAGTTCATGTGGAGGCACTTCATAAATTACCTTATTGGCAAATAAATGAATGAGAGATGCCACTTTAGAAAATTAACTATAGTATAATATAATGAACATTTGTATCGTCAGCATTTCCGCTTCAGGTAGACTAACCTTGACAAAAATGTATGTTTTGTGTGTGTCAGTATTTAATTGGTAATATTAGCAGTTACTATGTTTTTCCGGTTGTTACAATGCAAAGTCATTACCATATATACTCAGGTATAAGCCAAGTTTTTGTTTCTTTGCCAAATCGGCATTCAATTTTTAAAAACTCATTATAAAGCTTATACCCAAGAGTCACTGGGCTCCCCATTCCAGCTATGGCTTTAGCTGCCCACCATACCATTTATTGTTATTTGCAGTTGTAATGTACAATGTGATAAAAGACTAAATAAGTAATTCATAACAATGTCAGCCAGGAGAAAACATTACAAATGAGTAATAATGAATGAAGTGACAGGCAGATGAGAACATACCGGCAGATGTCCACACACAGGAGCTCCAATGTCTGGAGCAAGGAGCCTTGTTAGCCCCCCCAGTCTAGTGACTTACACATAAGTCAAGATAAAAAACAGCTTATAGTAAAGTCAACTGTCTGCTTTTCTCAAGTAAAAATGGGGTTTGGTTTATAATCAACAAGGTATAAATATATATACAGTGTAATACATTTTAAGGGATTTATCCACCTATAACATCCCTAGAATGGCTATGAAACAGTGACTTGATAAATCTGTGTAGCTGACTGATATGAGTGTAGGTTGTTTTGGCTATCAACAGGTCACAGCTAAGAGCATTCTAGCAGAATGTTCATGATGGTCATCAATAACAGATTCTATCGCCTGAATAAAACACATCACTCCCTGCAGTGTTTATGTGTACAATTCCTACGAAAGTATTTGTACCAAAGTTCCCTAATATATCACATGGTGCTGATGGTAATAATATCTGCTGGCTAACCAATACCAACAAATCAAAGAGAAATGTGACCTAGTTTGACCATGGTCAGGAAACTTACCTGCAGTATAATGATGCCATCTACTCGAGGATGTCTGGCAAAATCATGAAAATTGTGAATTGGGCAAGATGACTCTAAAAGTAGCATGAGGTCACCCTAGTACAGGTTGGTCAAATGTGTCAGATTAAGACTGGGGTGTTGTATATTATAAAAAATTTGAGCAATAGTCATTCACTTTTTGTTTGAGCCCAGCCAAGATATAGAACTTGGAGAATAGACATAGTGTGAGGGCCCATTTACTCCAGGTGTACTGGACTGTGTTGGATAGTGGTGTCCAATGCAGTTCCAATGCAAAACCATGGTAATTTATTTTGCTTAGATGGCTGGGACACATTGGTGTCATCACACAGAACCTAGAACAGTGTTCCTTAGCCAGGGTTCCCCTAGAGGTTTCTAGGGGTTTCTTGAGCAATGAGCAGTGACTCTCAGATCAGTTCAACTGACACCAATAATTTTTTGGCTGTAAGAGTGACATTTTACCAACTGGTCAGTAGGGATGAGCAAGCAGGATTTTAAAATTCGATCTTGCGGCGAATCAAGCCGTTCTCGCTTACCGAACATGTAAGCGAGAACGGCCTGTGTAAATTCATCTGTCGAGATCAAATTTTTTGGGACCTGCAAGAGCAATCAGGGGAGCGGAGCTGACAGCTTCACTTCCCTGATTGCTCTTGTAGCCCTGTAGTATGTGTTCTTGGATAGAGATTCTCTATCCAAGAACACATGAGTACCACGGCTGCATTCATTCATGATGAGTACAGTTGCGGTACTCACACTGACAGGAGGAGTACCACGGCTGCATTCATGAATGCAGCCATGGGAATCATCCTGTAATGATTTCTCGATCTTCTGATGGGTCCGTGAAATCGGTTCGCCGAAATTTCGCTGACCCATCGGAAGATCGAGGAAATTTTTGCGGGAATGCCAGAGGCATTCTCGTTCATCCCTACTGGTCAGCAATATATAAAGCAATTATCTCACTGACCACCACACTAATGTATTGTGAGTTGTGGATATAGTATGCTAGATATAGTATTAGGGGGTTCCCAAAGACCTAAAAGTTATTTTAAGAGTTTGCCCAAGTTAAAAAGGTCGAGATAGGCTGGCCTTGAAGTAAGTAAATGTTATTTACTTTTTTAAATTAATTGCAAAGTTTTTACCTTTTAAGACAAATGGGGGGAGGCAGGAAAGTGGACCTTCTACTTGCATAGAAAATCCACTTAAATAGATACACTATGTTATATGCAATATGTTACGACAATGCATTTTATTACTTGCAGAACATATGTAAATATGACCTAAATGCAACATTTTTGGTGTGACATTGGCCCCAATGTATTATTTTTTCTTTTATTGTTATTATTCCATAAGATGTAACTATTTTTGTTTATGTATTGTGACAGAGTGTCACTAAGAATGTCAGGGAAAGTGTTAAAAAGGCTCCAGGGATTAGAGAGTGGATAGGTCTGTGTAAGTTTCTAGGAAGAAACCAGGGGCTTTAGGGCCCTGGAGCCAGTCAAGGGAGTGAAATAGTGGGTTAACCCAATCCTGACTGGGTTAATGTGCACTCAGGTGCAGGAGAGGAGGAAGTAATCAGCCAAGCTGAGAGTGAGCAGTCAGAGGCTGGAGAGAGCCAGAGGGATGCCAGGCTGAGAGAAAGCCAGAGTGGATACCAGGCTGAGAGAGAGCCAGAGTGGATGCCAGGCTGAGAGAGAGCCAGAGGGGATCTCAGGCTGAGAGAGAGCCAGAGCAGATTCAAAGCTGAGAGAGAGCCAGATCGGATTCCAGGCTGAGAGAGAGCCAGATCGGATTCCAGGCTGAGAGAGAGCCAGAGCGGATGCCAGGCTGAGAGAGCCAGATCGGATGCCAGGCTGAGAGAGAGCCAGATCGGATGTTAGGCTGAGAGAGAGCCAGAGTGGATGCCAGCACCCTGTTGCAAGGTGGGTGCTTAGGAGGCAGCTGTTAGTTCCCAGAGCTGTGGGGAACAGAGCTCGTCTTGCACCAGCAACTATTAAATGTGAGTGGAACATGCTTGTTTTGTGATCTAAAGACTGCCTTGAATTGGTTTTGCTTAAACTGCTTTACTGTTAGTCAGAGAAGGACCATGTAAGTAATGGTATGTAGTTGCTCAGCCGACCCATTTCTTTTGTTTGTTAAAGTGCTAATAAATAGACAGGCAGGAGCCTGCTTTAACTGCAACTTTGAAGTCTGCTGTCTGGTTCACTGCTGTCTTCTGACCCTGTTACTACAAGCGATCTCAAAGTATTTATGAGTAATTTTACTTTTTTTTAATGTATTTTGTTTATTTTATTTATTATTATGATTATTTTTAATAATTTTTTTTTATTTTACGTTTTTATTTTTTTTTTTAAAAGGAAAAAATTAAAATACCGGAAAATACAGAACAAGCATCAGAACATGTATATAATACAAATATAGACCTTGAGTATAGCACACAAGGGCTGCTGAAGGTTTTGCAATCATGTTCATGGGAGCATAAGTGTATACAAAGATCAAGAACATCTTCTGTAGTCTCATCTACCCATAAAGCTGCTAAAACTATTGTAATAAAAAATTAAACTAAGCATATAAAACATTATTTTAAATATATGGGCCAAATGCCTCCATATAGACAAAAGTCATTATTGGCCCATAAGATGTAAATGTCTTTGCGTTTACTTTTGGTTATCTATTTACTATACCTTTTATTATCTTTCATACATCTTTTAATATAATTATACATTATTATTGTAGCATTCTATAAAATTTGAAATATTGAAATGTGTTAAGAGTTCTGAGATCATCAGTTGCGTCTAACTATAATAATTTGTCACTGTTTTAAAATTACCTTATGTCTATTTTAACAGATCAACTCAATTTCCAACTACTTAATACAAAATTTAAATGGATGACATAATCATCAATATATTTCGTTATTATGAGAGGTTGATTTATTACCCTGCAGACTACAATTAATCACTTATTCTGTGTTTAAAGTTTTGAAAATAATTCTTATTTGGCATACATTGAAAAATACAGTTTTCTGGGATATAAGTTTTAGAGAACATTTAAAAAAAGACATCTAGTGAACACCACAAACAATGGAGTGAAGTTGGTCTCTGTATATAGGTCTGTTTTCAAAAGGAAGAAAGGTTGCTTTTAGGAATGAGCAACACAGTCAACAGCAGACTCAACAGATGGTATGGAAATCTGTTTTATATTGTGCTCAAAATACACTGTCATCTTGCAAAGAGAGAGACTGAGTCACTGGAAAAGGGGCCTGGATGAGCCTTTTATACTTACTATGCCTGAGCTCCTTTGCTCACCTTCTTCCGTTCCCACTGGCACTATTATCAGCAGTGTTGGCAACCAGGGGGAGCGGTGGTGTCATTACCTCCATTGTTTGACAATCGTTAGACTTGAAGATTGGCTGGAAAAACCCAAGAACTGTTACAGGGCAGAAGGTCATATTTTCCACCATGCATGAAAAGACTCAATAGTGTCATTAGCTGCCATAGAAAAGGAATGGAAAGAGACCACTGGCAAGGTGGCAGTATCTTTTTAGAGGATGCAGTTCAAATAGCGGTATCAAAGTACATTGTACAGATAATGCTGACACACCTAAGTACACTATTCAAATACATATATGTGAGATATCATTTAAACAGCCCCAAGAGACAGCAGAGACAATCTGGTGACTGACACTTTTCTTTACTAAGGAACAACAATACCATAGGTATGGTATTGGTATGGTATATGTATAACATATATATAACATGATCATAACAATACAATAGGTTTCCTCTCTGACTTCAGCATATAGTCAATAAATATATAACGGCATGCATTCATGTTTTTTATACCTCTAACGTCAATTCAGCTTTAAAGAAGGAATTAAAAGGAAAAGATCATTTTAAATGGCAAGCAGGGGAAGGATTGTGAACTTGTTTATCCTGTGTTTTATGACCATTTTTTTCTACATTGAAGGAAGGAGATGTGTTGTTTTTCTGATCACAATTTCTGGACATTGCTTGAGCTCTAAGTAGAGAAGAGTAACGAATAAAATCTGTTAAACTGTATTCCAGTTAATTTCAATAGGCAGAGGGCATCATTAATATTTCAAATGCAATAATTATGCAGCAGATCCTGTTACTGAAAAATGGATAACAGCAGATGACTAATTGGAACATTCTGTCATTAATACCTAGAAATTCCAGGC
Organism: Pyxicephalus adspersus; assembly: GCF_032062135.1. Classification (NCBI taxonomy): domain Eukaryota; kingdom Metazoa; phylum Chordata; class Amphibia; order Anura; family Pyxicephalidae; genus Pyxicephalus; species Pyxicephalus adspersus. The sequence goes on from NC_092863.1 coordinate 65,466,145, forward strand.
CTGTAATTGTGCATGTACTTATTACTATATTTTAGATCCATACATACTTCATTAAGACCAGTCAAATAGCAAATCAAGTCTGTCTGTCTGTCATGATTTTGCCCCTGTATGTGTATGAATACATGTACAGTATTTATTAAAAGAAGGTGCTAGTGTTCCTTTAAAAAAAATCACCTATTCACTAGTTCAATAGTAATTTTTACCAGAGACTACTTATCATCTCATGCCTCAGCTACCCAACATTCCTAACATGGTATTGCACTAACCATCTAACAATCCATAATAAACTCTTTTTTTAACCTTCCTTATTTGCTGTTTCTCCTTGCAAATCCTTACACTGGCATTCCATTTCTGTTCAGAATCAAATTAAAATTACATTGCCTTGCCTTGTTTTACTTCACAGTTCATGTCCCACCCAAATTTTTGTCCTGTTACACAAATACATCCCTACTTGCCCCACTCTGTACCTCAAATTACTCACTAATGGCTACCTCACTCATAACCTCTTCTCATGCATGGCTCCAAAAATCCCCCCACTATTTGAAACTCACTTCTTCATCCCATTAGACTTGTTTATGCCTTGAACAAGCCCTTAAATCCCACCTTTTTAATCTTTATCTGTCTCTTAAAGTAATTATCCACTATTTCATTCAACCCTCTCTTTATTTAGTACTCTCCCTCACCTTAGACTATAAGCTCCATTAGGCAGGGTCCTCTTTACCCACTTCTACAATGAGCATTGCTATTTGCATGTGCAGCTCTGCGTTGTTACTTTCTGAAGAAACTGGTGACCAGTAGACAGTGCCCTTTCTAGAGATAGTGACTAAAAGGACTTTGTCCCTGTAGTTTCCAGAGGGATAAGGCCTGGTTTATAAAAACTCTCGAAGGCTGGAAAAGATACATATTCATCTGTGAACCTAGTTGATCCAACAATACTGGAATGGACATGGTCCAGGACTGAAAATATTTGCTAACAAATAGCAAATGACTTTTAAGAAATCCATTCAAGATTGGCTGCATCACCCAGGTTTACTGATAAAATTTCATTTTCTCCAGGATTAGAGAGCTTTATTATGCTGGGCAGGAAGGCGGGTAAACATGCTAAGGATCTAGCAATATGTCAGGAATGATCCTATGCCTTTCTAATCCTATGCCTTGTCCATTGCATAGGTGCACATTTGGCGCATACACTCCTGTGCGCACATGTACACAGGGCAAAATGCACACATAAGGTCTCATGCATGGTCACATGTGTGCAGACTTGCAGATCTTCATGAGCATTAGAGATTACAGTTGGGTGCACGGTGGGCAAGGGCTGAACTCATGAACCAAACAGTAACAGATTGACAGTCTAAACTGTCTAAAGGAAAGTCTCTAGAAAACAGACAGCTAAAGCTACATACACACTTCCAATGGTTCTCACCGGATAATCAGCTCAGGGCCGATATCAGACAAGAATCTAAAGTGTGTACAGTGCACGTCGTTCATCGTCCCAATGACCGTTCTGGCGGATCCATGGACGATGAACGACGAACGATCGTAATGCAAGTGAAGGGAAAGAGCGACAGAGAGGCACATAGAGCAGAACGGTGCTGTATGTATAGCATCATTCATGCTTTATGGAGTGCTTAGTCATTGAAAGGATCGTGAAAGATCCTTTCTAACGACTAAAATTGCAAGTGTGTATGAGGATTAAGGCAGATTTACTGATCTTCAGGGAATCCTATTATAATTTAGGAAGGGCAAGAGGCACAGTGCTTCACCACCTGCTGCTACTATAACATAAAGGAACCTTGTTTATCCATGCAAGGCTGGAAAACAGAAAAATCACAATTTGTATTCTGAGGTCTGTGGAGGAAAACTCTTTTGTGTTAGATTTATTAGTATTTCAGTTTTCCTTTTTTTACCAAATTTTTTCAGCCATTGCAGATATGTGTGGTCATATGAGAACACCTGCTTGTTTTTAGTGAATTAGCATGCAAGTAGCCGATACTGAGGATACCAATGTTTGTATATATGCATTGTCCACAACTTTTACTTTTGGCAAAACCAAAAAAGTCAGCATCATCACCGGAAACTGTTGGCTCAAAAACAAGCATATGCTGCTAGCATATTAGACCTTAAATGTTACCAAAAACTAAAGGTACTGGCCAAATAGGTTGTTCCATGGTGAATCCAATTATAAAGTAATGCATCTTCAAAGAGCAGTGACATGTTTAACCATAAATGTAGGGTACATTGTAGAGACATTATTACCTCTGTGGATTCATGGGAAATATGAATTTACTTGAGGTAAATAATTCAGTTTGTTAGTTGAATATTCAACCCTTTGTAGTGATGATGGATCATGATGGCTGAGCTGCCCGCTTCCCTGTATATCTAAGCTAATAGTGACTGATAAGATGAAATATTTTGAAGCATTCAATCATCTGCAAGCTCATTACTTTTCACTATGACGGAAGCTGCAAGCATTTTTAAAACCGTAGCAAAGAGGATTTTAGAACATGAATTCAAATTCCAAGAAGATCAGGATGCAGTCTAATTCTAGAATTTGTTATTTACAGACCTACATTTTATTTTTAACTACTTGTATCCTATTTTTCATATTTATGGGCCCTGGGTCACAGAAAAAACATAAAAAGTTAGCATATAATAAGACACTGGATTGTACAGGCTGGGACAAGTAAATGAAAGGTAAAACATCATATTACTTTTTTTTACAAGATGTCTTGATGTGTCTGGAGACATGTGCTTGTGTCATTAGTGAGAGAGAAAAGATAGGGGCCTGAAAACTAAGGACAGTTAAAAAATTCATGTCTTGATTCTGGCTCAATGTCTGGTGAATGATAACTGCTCTGCTGCATCTGAAAGCTTGTAAAAAAGCAATATATGCATTACAATTATTATTTAAGAATGTTATTTTTACTGAACTGAAAGTCTAAACATCAATACCTTTACATCTTTTAGTTGTTCACATTTTCCCAATTTTTTTGCCGTACTGATTACTGAGTATTACAGACAACTAAGACAAAACTACTAATCTACAAGGAGACCTGATATAATTTAGGGATAAAAAGACACATGTGCGGTTCTTCTTCACTTGCTGGCTTTTATAACTGTTTGTCCTGGCAAGGCTGGGAAACAATAAACATCACAGCCTCTATATAAGGTTCTGGATGAGCAGATAGGGGATCTTATGGGTCGTATCTATTATGGTTTCAGTTCCTCTTTTACTTTTCATTGATATATTGTCACCATGGCACATATTCTAGTAGAGACGCCTATTGCCCCAGCATGTTATGCTTTTGATACAATCATGGAAGCTAATGCAGAGCGATTACAGGCAACCATTGCTGGAGCGGGTGCATATAGACTAGACATAGCCAAAAGAAGGTTAAAGAGACCAACAACACTTGGGGGGCAAAAAAGGTGAAAATAATTTTTTCTAAAAACTTGATATACAGTGCTTTAGCAAATAAGACCTTATGGAAAGAGGGAACATTTGCAGCACATGCAGTTCAATAGGAATGATTACAATGTAAAAGCAAGTAAATTAGAACACATATTGTAGCTTTGTTTGACAGAGTTTCATTGAAGAAGACAGGCAGTAAAGTAATTTCGATTTGTTTTGTCCAATTATTGGAAAAATGTTTAACAGTGACTTAAATGTACATAAGTTATCAGTCAGGTCTAGTTAAAGACATGTTAATTATACAACACACATCTAATTTAGACCAGCTGCCTAATAATAATGAGTATTAAATACAACATACTATTCATAAAATAGATATGTTCATCCATCAGCACGGTGGAACTCCCCTACCTACTTTTATGCATTTATCTGCCTATTGACTTTATGTTGTGCTAATAAATAAATTGTCTCTCAGTAAAATCAGTCTTTTGCATTTTTTTGATGTGCATTATTTATATTCAGTGCTTTTGAGAGGGTATTACTTTTAGTTATTTTCTTATATTATATTATGTTCTTTTTTTTCCTGATCACAATATTTAGGATACCCTTGTATTTACAAACTGCATGTACACTTACTTGCCAATCCCATCAATTGTAATGTATTTCTTATCTTGGGTGAAGATATTCAAATCATCTTGTCTGGATATCATAAAATGTTTGCCTATAAAACTGTAATTTCCCTGGATCAGCAACGTCATTCAAATAACATATAGAATGGTTCTCGTTTATAAAGAGCTTTAAGACTTAAAATAATGCAACACAATGAATGACATTTGCTGGGAATGAAATATTATAGCTTTTCCTATTATTTGTCAGCTTTCCATCTACCAGTCTCCTTTCTTTCAAAACTGATGTTATTTATTAACTCATGTGAGGAAACTAATAGAATATTGATCTCTGCCACAAACGGAAGCCTTCAACTTTTACATCCCTGAAAGCTTTCTGCCTTGACTTTCAATGGAAAACAAATGGCCGTTTTATTTCCTTTTTTTCTTTGTGCCTGCATAGGAAAATTATAAATCTTTACTTAAAACCAAAAGCATTAAATGTCAATGTAATTGTAAAATGAAATGGGTTTGTGAAACCCTTAAGTCATTAAAATAAAAAGAAATGGAATGTAAACTAGATGATTTGCATCTGTACAGTATAGGAACATCTGTGTTTCTTTACATGTGTATTAATAAAATGTATAAATAAGTATGGATAGATATGTATTTGTATGTATGTGCATATATTTATTTCCACACACAATAACTTATTTAAAGTTTAACTTATCCAGTCATGTAAAAAGCAGTTTGTTTACTTATTTCATCTGCACTTGATTGGATATCACCAGAGAACAATTCTGAACAAATTTTTTGTTGACTCCAGTTTTTAAGCTTATTTACAATAAAATAGATATTCTAAATTGAAAAGTGAAGTTAGTTTTCTTCTATCACGTCAGGTTTTTTCTCCACTGTAGTGTGGATTTGTATAGGCTTTTCATTTACACGCAAGACAGTGTGGTCAAAGGTTGTGCACTGCTATATGTAGTGAATAAGCAAAATTTTTTTTTCTACTTACACACGTATTTCCTTTCTTTCAGATCATGTCTGGCTCTGCTGTTTCTCGTCGTATAATATAATAAGTCTTCGGCCCCTCAAAAGGTGTGCAAACAATGTGTCGAGGGTTTATGGATGTTGACAAAGAGAACACGTGATAAGATGCTATTTGGTATACCTATGGTTTGGCGAGAGCCAGGAGATCGTTTCAGTGACTGTTACTTTTGTATAGTGAAAACTTCAGGTTATAACAAGAAAAATAAATGTAACAGAGTATCCTAGTCTACCATTGGCTTTACATGCAGTGGCTCATTTAGATAAAATCCCTGTGCCAGATTTCCTTACACTACCCTCTCTTGAAGAATATGAAGAGTTTAAAATTGAACAGGACTCTGTAAGGTATTTGATCAGCATGAGTTGAGTGATTTGGCATGTGATTTGGGACTATTGAAAAAGGCTTCAGAACTCCTAGCATTAAGACTGCGTGATAAAAACTTACTTGTTAAAGAAAAGAAGGTATCATACTTTCGAACCAAAGAAATTGCATTTATATTGAATCCAATACAAAATTAATATCGCCCACCTCGACACATGCACCGACATCACCGGGAAACCCCAGAGATCGTCTCTGCAGTTCATGGCTGAAGATCAGTGGAGGAGGACATGTCTGGGAGACACTGGCGAACGACCCCACAGTTTCGAACGACCCCAAGTGTGACTCGGGATTACCGCTAGGGGGGTTAAAATAGTTTGCTTCCTTCTTGGTCAGCAACGCAGATACACCAAGTATCCCTGTGCATGTGGGACAGCAGAGCTTGTGAGAGGCATTGGGGAGAAAGGAATTGGCCTCCAAGATTTGCCCTAAAACCAGGTGATCCAAACATTCTACATAAGCCAGTTGTTGATAGAATCATTTATACCTGTCTGTGCACATGAAACTGGGTCTGATGAAGCAGTTCGTTAAAGCTTTGCCAACTGAAGGAGACTGTTTCAAGTACCTTATTTTTAATATTTATTTATTATTATTATTATTATTATTATTATTAGCATTTCCTGGCTTGTCATTTGAAAAAATAAAGCCTGGTGTGTTTGATGGTCCACAGATTCAGCAGCTCATCAAAGATGAACATTTCATCAGGACAATGTCAGAAGTCGAAAAGATTGCTCGGTTATCATTCAAAGCCATTGTCATGGACTTTCTTGGAAACACACAAGCAAATAATTACACAGAAATTGTCCAGAAACTCTTGGAGAGCTACAAAATGCTTGGTTGCAATATGAGCATCGAGGTGCATTTTCTGCATTGCCATCTTTCTAACTTCCTGGAAAACCTTGATGCAGTCAGTGATGAGCAAGATGAACAATTCCACCCAGATTTGAAGGTCATGGAAGGACGGTATCAGGATAGATGTACACATGATGGCTGACTATTGTGGCTATTGTGGATGGCTATTGTTGGAGCATCCGGCGGGATTGTCATAACACTGAACTCTCCAGGAAAAGCTATGAGCGTAAATTTTTACCTTAACCACTTACCTGATTAATTTTAAAATGTTTTACTGTAAAAAATAAAATGTCATAGAGTAACAATAAATCCTTTGTATGAACAAAAGAAATTTAAATAAACAGTACACTCAAGTTATTATTTCATTATTTTTTCATTGTATGTAAAATATGTATGTTTTTAGACAAAAATAGAGGGTACCCTGTATCATAAAAACTGGATGTGATAGCAAAAACTGTGGTAATTTCTGGATTCACCACCCACAAATTTGTAAAAAAAACAAGTGTAGTATAAGATCTGACTCAACAAAAAATGCCAACCCCAGTGTAATTGATGTAATTGAAGCTCGCCACACAAAGATACGTGCTGCTTAATGTGGAGCATTACCGCAAGCTGGGGCCAAGTACTCTGCGCTCGCCTGGTGGCTTACAGCAATGATAAATGAGCAATGGGGTTGAGAATTCACTATATAAGGCGAATATTTTTCAGATACATGATTCAGGAGGATCAGTTAAGCTCTGTCAATGGTGATGTCATAGCAATCAATTAGCGCAGACCTGGTTCCTGTTCTGTGCCCTTTTACAGTCTATTACAGGTCGATTTGAATCTTTAGTGCTTGATCTTTTATGGGTAAGTGCTACATTTTTATGTTACATTTTTTATGTTACATTATACTAATTCACAAACTTGTTTCATTTATACTTTGATTTGTTGAAGTTGTTGTTTTGATACTTTTTTGTTTGGTTGCAACACTGCAAACTCATTTATATCAAGCTGTATATATAATATTTAGCACTTTATAATACGTCAGCATCACACAATAGTATGAATGTCAAAAAAATGTGACCAAGGATTTTGGATCTGATTCAAATTTCATTCTAGTTTGGCTTTAGAGAAATCAAATATTTGAAAAAAAGATTGTTGCCAAAGATGTTATATTACATGTATCAAGGAACATTTAGTGATGTCAAAATACATTTAAATGTATATAAATACATGCATTTTCATTTTTACTATTTTAACTGGACTAGTTTTTGTGTGTGTGTTGGGGGGGGGGGGGTTAATCAAGTAAGTTTGCTTGGATAGTATGCATTGACATGCATTGCAGTGACTTTTTTTAATCATTATTGTTAGCTTCTTCTGTTGCTGCAGTGTTTTTGTGCCATGTTTATAATTATGGTTACTGTTGTTTAGCAATTATTCAGCAATGTTTTGTCATTTTATCTACAAATAATTAGTACAAATATATGCATTCCACTCCAAACTCCTACTTAACCCTTCTCCTTGCCTTTGTTCCATTCTCAAAGTCATATTGTCATTTGAATATATTGTGTACATATTCCTTTTATGAATAAATTGTCATGGTTTTTATTTATTTATTTTTTTTTAATAGTCTGACGTTAACTGAATAAGATGTAGTTTTCCTTTAACATACTTCACTCATGTTGATTTGCTGCCACTGTTCTACAGAACGCCTCTGTTCATTTTTAGTAGTGTTTTTAGGTTTGTTTTCATTGTGCTGTCCTGCCTGATCTTAGCCCTATTGTATACAAGCACACTTCCACTTGCTGTCCAAACAGGTTGTCATTTAGCTGTCCAGCTGAGTTTCATACTCATTATAACACACCTGGTGGTGATGAAAGGAAGTCCAGGTTGCCAAGCACAACAATAAACCACATTGATTGACAAACTCACAAGCAGGGTCAAACACTCTTAGAAACGAACAGATGTTCTATTGTTCAACTAAATTTTGCTAATTAAATACTGAATTGCATGCATTATTAAGGTGTTTACACAGTTCAAATAGTACTAGTATATAAAACTTCCAGGGACAAATACACTTTGTGCCAAACATATTTTCCAGCTTTTCCAGTCTTTCAGGGGGTTTATGCAGATTTGAATACCATTTTAGACCTTGGCCCCCTATATATTTACTTACTCGCCCCACCTTGGTAGTGGAAGCACATAAAGGTGGATTCCTTCTTTAAAAAGAAGCAAAATCATCCATGAATGTTGCTTTGATGAAAGCCCATGACATCAGAAATCATAGAAAGAAATAGCCAATCTTTTTATTTTAAAGCATGTTAAGCAATATGCCAAAAAAACACCTCTTTGTCTATTTCTTCCTATAATTTCTCTTTTTTATGCACATGTACACACATATAAATGCATACATACATATATGCATATATGTACATACATGAGTGCACATGAAGCAAAACAACCAATATACAGATAAAAAGCGCGTTTTTCAACAGATAGAACACAGTTCACGCGCACATAGCGGGTCCGCATTGGTGCACAACAAAGCACATCAAACACCTGAGGTTTGGCGCACAACAATGCACATCACACAACTGAGTTTTAATAAGACAATTGTGCTGTTTTTAGCCTTTCAACAATTCGTAGAAAAAAAATACTTAAAAACAATCACAATGTACTTGTTAAATTGTATCTCTGTTGGATTACCCAAGGTTAAAAGATTCTGGAAGATTGTAAAGGAGATCACATGAAAACAAAAAAAACAACAAAAAAACTACAAAATTTTTAAAACAACTTTTTTCAACACATTTTCTAAAAGGTCACAAAAAATATAGAGACCACACAAACACCACAAAATTTGCATCACAAAATAAAAAAATACACAAAAACCAAACACATGTAAACCCACACTTCCATATAAAGCCAAAATAGTTCAAAAATGGCCCAAGAAATATTGCATTAAAAATACCAAACCAATATGCAATTTGGACCTATCAAGGATGGAAAACTGGATTAGAAAATATTTATGCAGAACAAACATTTAAAGGTGGTAATAAAGACATATTATTGCAATGAAACTTTTTGTATACAACCACAATAACATAGCATTAACATTGACTTCTTAATTGCAAAATGGACATTGAAACATTCATTGTTTAAAAAACAAAAGCAGCTATTGTGCTAAATGGTAAGCAAAGTATGAACCATGAAGTATGTAGCAACATAGATTAGGAAAACCCACCAAAAAAGAGCCCTTTCTCCTCCTCCTCTTCTCCTCCAAGAAAACAAAAAAAGACAAAGTAAAAAGCAAGTTAGACAACACTCCTATATATGCACTTCTTTATGCGCACAGCTGCTACAAATTTGCCTATAATTGGGACGTGTGTAGTCCATGAAATTTGAACCATCATCAGGGTTTCCCTCTGCTCAGACAATCACAGAGCACTAGACTTGAATGGGGGGACTTCTTCCCATTCATCCCTAGTCCTGAATGGATGAACAGGGTAAACCCTGATGACAGCTCAAGCATTATCAGGGATCCCCTTTGCTCAGCCAATCACGAAGCACTTTCATATATATATATATATATATATATATATATAAATAAAAAATATATATATATATATATATATATTTATATATATATATATATATATATGAAAAGACATATATTTAATATATATAAATATATATACCTTTTCATATTTTTATACTATATTTATATGTAAGCATTTAGGTAGGCACCTATCTACACAGCTGAAATCAGTTATTAGTTAAGGTCATTTAAAAATATGCTTATTTCTAAGCTAATATATATGTTTGAAACATTTGAACACATCATACATTTTTATTTAGGGCTAACTGGAAGATGTGTATTTGAAGATGTGTATTTGAAAGAATACATTTTTAAGGAAAGATTGACTTTTAATGCAAGCTCGCTAGTGTCAAGCTGCTGGAGAAGGGCGCCTCGAAGCGCATCATCATTTTAGTTGATACATGTCGGGGAAAATATGTCAGCGTATTCTTGACGGCTGAAAATTGGTTGATAAATAGGTTTGAGGGGTCTGATTTCAGATCGCGAATAAGCGCGTGCGAGCAAACTTCTGATTTTGCATGATGAATCAGACTCATTGTGTGGACATTCTCAAAGTAACCCAGATTTAGGACTCTATTTGTAAAACAGGGAACATATATTGCTTCAAACATTCTTTCCTGATTACATTACCTGTTTTATTATTAGAGGCCATAATGTTTACATGGGGTAAGATCCTGTAACCTTTCCTTGGACTACTTGTTTAGTAAATCAGCCAAATGTATTGGGTTCCATTATAGTGTGTATAAACACAAAATCTGTTTTGTGGTATATTTGACATCATGCTTATTATGTACAGGTTTCAGTACAACATACAGTTTTTACAATGCATTTAAATAAAAGATCCAACGGTAGCTAACAAAAATGTGAGCCATGTATGAGATTAAAAGCTGAACCCTAAGCCTTCCCTTGAATCCTGCACAGCTGTACAAACTCCCCTACTGTACTGGAACTATTGAAATGCCCCCTACTTTACTGTCCCCAGATGACTCCTTTAGTTCATTGGATTTCAGTTCTTTTAAACATCTCAGCATCAACTGTAAGCATTACCACAGTTTACTGTTTTCAAGAATCTACTGTCTGTACAGAACCATGCAAACCCCAATCACCAGCCACAATTTGCCTGCATTTCACAGAGAGAGTTTAGAAACCAAGCAATAAGTTAGTTGGGTATGTAATAAAAAAACAGAAAGGTTTTATTTATTAATTTCATTATTGAATGTTGGATAATTTTCCTATGTATGTACTAGTAGACAATATTTTACCAGCAACCATCTCTGTCCCAGTCTTCATGGTTCTCTGCTGAGATATGCAGTACCTGTGGCATCTGCCTGTGGTGCCCTGCCATTGAAAAGGTTATAAAGTACCGTATTTTTTGCCGTATAAGACGCACTTTTTCTTCCCCAAAACTGGGGGGGAAAAGTTAGTGCGTCCTATACGACAAATGTGTTATAAAATAATTAAAATAATATACTCACCCGATACCCGATCCTGCGTGTGTCTCTGGGAGCAGCGTCTGTCCCTTCTCTCCTCTGCCAGCGCGTGTCTTCTCCTGTCTGTAAAGCAGAGCGAAAGAAGCCGGCACAGCGCCACCTGCTGTTCCCTGTCCTAACTGCCGTACAGTGGAAAAAAGCACAGAGTGATCAGAAGGGGAATTTAAATGACACAGAGTGATGCAAGGGAATTTTGAATGACAAAGAGTATACCGGTATGAATGGCACATGAGTATACCGGTATGAATGGCACATGAGTGATCAGAAGGGGAATAATCTTTCAGAATCTTTTTTTTCTAGATTTTCCCCCTTTAAAATTGGGTGCGTCTTATATTCCGGAGCGTCTTATACGTCGAAAAATATGGTATCTATTACTTATCAAATCACCCTTTTTCTGGTGGCTTCTCAGATCAGTGGCTTAGTTGCCACATGTAGTTCTCAGCTGCCACTGAGATCTGACATGTGCTCAATAAAATAAAAGAAAGATACTAGGCAGGTGATGCCTATGGATAAATGGCAGACCTGGAAAGACCTATCATATATCATTCAATTATGATATTATCCTGTAATTAGCATTTTCAAAAACAATAATAAACATCATTATTCATTATTTGGAATATATATATATATATATATATATTTTAAATATAGTCATATACCATTGCATCTACTTTACATACACACACACTTACACAAACATATAGGGTACACACAAGCCTTGTTTCTCCTTTTCTCTTTTGTAATCAGTTGTGGACACAGTTACAGTTTACAGTGATTTATAGAAGTCTTATCTTACTCATTCCTTTAGTTGATGGAAATTGCCGGCCAGAAATCGATTGGCTGTCACAATAGGTTTTGCACTAAAGGAATTCTTGATGGGCTATGTAGAGTAGATTGCACCAGCATAGACTACAGTGGCACAACAATATTTCTGACAGCACTCATTAGTGCATATCATTTCATTTACAGACAGAAGCCCAGCTACGCTGAGATTTTCTATTAGCTTCTCCAGTTCGAACTTGACATATAGGAACAATTTCCTGCCACTATGTGAAAGAGATTTCTCCTTTTCATGCCTTTTATTTTCCCATAAGCATCCTAAATGTGCACTGTATATGGAAACTGGCTTTATTAGGCTGCATATTATTCACAGTTAGTATTTCTTGAGTCTTATTTTTATTTATGTGGATTGTACAATGTTGGAGAACCCTGGCTGTCTGTCTGTGTGGAACACTAATGCAATGGTAGTAATTAAGGAAAGTTCAGCTATATATCTTCATATTAACTTCTAATTATATATAGTTTTTGCTAATGGAATCTGTTTTGTTTTTTTGAAAACATGTTTTCTAAATTGTGCAGATTTCGTGTGTAATATCCTCATCTGACCTTGTCTACTACTGTTGCAACAGCTTTCATGAAATAAATGGATGGATGCACAAAAAAACAAAGGAACGAGTAAACTAATGGGCAAATTAGGGAATGAACCAATTAATTCACAGTTTAAAAAACATTCCAGCTAATGCAGCCATATTTTTTTCAAAATACTTTTACATTTTAGATGTTAATGAAGGTGCATTAGAAATCCAAATTTTTTTTTAAAGGTTTAAAAGTGCCCACGCTCAGGGTCATCCAATGACAGGCTGTTGCATTGGCAAGCCTGTCTCTATCTTTTACAGAGGGCTGCAGCTAATGTCAGAAATGATGTAATTGCAGCCCTCTATAATATATGTTATTATATTATATGTAATGTCAGAAATGATGTAATTGCAGCCCTCTATAATATATGTTATTATATTATATGTATTTAATTATAATCTAATAATAATAATGACATTACAGCATGACTAGGAGCTAGCAGAGACTGTGACAAATACACACTTGCCAGACAGTGCCAAATTTATCAATTCATCATAGGTACCTGACTTGGATTTCATGACTACATTATGAAACTTTATGAGTTGCAGTGCTTTCTTGTCAGGCTGCTGTGTACTGCTGCATATCATTTTATTGTGGGTGGATAATAGATCATCAGAATAAAGTTCTACATTACAGTACAAAGTTGGTAGAGTTGAATGTTTAGTTTGTTTGATTTGCTTTTTTTTTTTTACCTTTACAAAAGGTAAGTAAGAAAAAAAGCAGTTCACATTTTAGCTGTTAGAGTGGGTTCCAAAGTTTTATTCAATTTTTGTTTCTAAATCCAACAAGAGCACCTGATTTTTTACCTATATTGCAGTACATGTAGGTACTACATTCAAGTGTCAAATGTCCTAGCTATAGTCTTCATACTGCTGACTATACAAGAGAAAATGATTGACTATAACAACTAAATGAACCAGATTTAGTAACTGTAATTTCAAGCAATAAAGTATAGCAGGCATGGTACTGCTATTTTAAACATCTGGATTAAAGAGAGCTACCTGACCATAACGAATGCTAGTATTTTATTACTATATCTTTGTTTGGAAAAATTAAGATAGAGAATTACTTGGTGTTAGAAAAGCTTACAACAAATATGAGCATAGTAGGAAGGGTTTACTAATTTATAGCTGTCGTAACTCCAAGATCCATCTTTGTGTATGACTTTTATTGTCTCTACAAGATACTTATGACATGTTCTTTAATAAAAGGGGAAAGCACTGTTATAATGGTTTATGGCATGGCACAATCCAATAGGGCTCAAGTGCCCTTGTATGTAATCTCTAAACGAAGGGAAATCAAACCAAACTCTTCTTGTTTTATTAAACTCATGTCACATTTATCCTCCTGTGCAATGTAGAAACGGCTGTCATTTTTCTTTCCTTTTACTGAACAACACTGCAGAAGGAGACCTTAACCGTGTTATAGAATAATCCTTATTCTTTGCTGCATGGATTGTACATTTTAAAGTAGGAATTTCTAATGGATGTGGAACTTCAAAATGTCCTTAAAACTAATGTATCACTCTAATGTATCACTATATTCTGAGCATACTTTGAAAAACACATTTTGGATTTGAGATCTGTTTCAAAGTGAACCGTATTGAAGATGTGAAGATCTGCTATCTTGTACTCCCTTTTAGGGAAGTTTATTTTCTATCATGTGACATGTGTGTCCTGTAGCCTTATTGTAGTTGCATTGTAGGATCATCAAAACCCTATCCTATCTACTAGTGTCTCTGTGACTACCATTAAAATTAGAGTGACTTCCAGAATAGTGACAGTTGTTGATCTGGTGTACATCCATTTCTTCCACTGTCTGTTGGCTATACACCTGGCCTGTGACCAGATCGCTAATCATCAGTTAGATCATCAATCTTTAGAGGTTGGAGGAAGCATGGGTGGTCACTGACATGCCTGGGACAAGTCAATTATGAGGAAGACTGCACCTGCTGGGAACCTACAGGCAAAACTGCTTGACTTGTTTTGGCCATGGCTTCCACAGTCATTTTCAAATTCAAGTTCTAGGTCAGATTCATTTTTAATAGGCTTTTACAGCAACTAAACTTGTAGAAAAGGGTAGGCGTTTAAATTACTTATAATATTTACAACTTACATCATAATATATGCAAAATTTTCCCCCAAAACTAGTTAGGGCGTTTATTTTGGAAATGTTTTTAATAGTACTGATAATAATAAAACTATGGTCACATTAGTGCTTATCTCTTTTAGTTGCAGAATAGTGTCAGTCTATAATTAATTTTGGATCATTGCAAATCGATTGTAATATTATCTTAAAATACATACACAAAACAAAGGGAGAAATGCCTGGCATTAGCTATGTCCTTCACTACATCAAAGCCCTGACCTTCATTACTTATACACAGCAAGAGCAGAGAGAAGAAAATACTGATAAAACAACATCATTGTGGTCTTCACTGGGAAGATATATACTTCACAAATCTTTTGGTAATAATCAGTTGATCAGCAGGCTGCCACTAATCTTTTATCTGAAGTATGTGGAATGTATGCACCTCTTATGATTTATTTTATTACTTTCTATATGTAAAACCAATTACATTTTCTGGTAAAGGATTACAATGTTCTGCCTGACACCAAATAGGGCTCCTATGTTGTCACCCTGTTTTATATGCTCCTAATGGGGGCTACAAGCAGCCATTTCAACAAACCTTCCTGAATGTCATCCAAAATTGAATTGTTATCAATAAAAAGGACAGCGTTCGTGTATTTCATATATTTTTTAAGCAATCATGCACTTTACCAATGGATGCCCATACAACAATTTTGCTTTACCACTCTTCTCAACAATCTGCTCACCTTTCTGTGCTGCTAGACCATCCCACTAAAGGACAGTTTTATTCAGGTTTGCAAATAGGACAAATAATGCCAAAATATGTGCATTGGGCACTCAATCTCAGTAAACACCTTGACTTTCAGTAGCCAACACCATTTGAAAAAAATTATTGGCAGCGAATATAATTTAGATAGCAGAATACCCATAGGGAAAAAAGTAAATGCCAGGGTTAACATTAGGTTCAGTGAGCAGGTAAGTTGCAACTTCCAAACATGTTTTAATAAAAGGTCCTAAAATGATAAATGAGTCTAGCTAAGAACATTATATTTATTCAAACATTTTCCTCTAAAAAATGAATGTTTTTGTTTTGGACTGTAGTCAAAATGCAGTAAATGTATACTTATATTACAACATTTGCATGTTTTAAAATAGTGATAATTTTCCTAAAAAATTAAACAAAATAAAAATAAAAATAAAATTACAAAGTATTCAAAGTAGTTTTTAGTTAGTTTTGGTTAAAAGTAAAATAAGTAAAAAAATTGTCCCTCCTTCAGTGGAACTATGCTAAAATTAAAATTATATTACTAGCAAACATTGAAGTCTTCTTTGCCACTATTTCATTAATGAATATGCAACTCAGTCATGAAGAATGAAAATATGATCAGGCTATTGGATCATGCAAATTGATAATTCCAGATTGGTGCAAATGTTTTATGTACTTGGAATCCTGGTGATTATTAGCTACTTGTCCCATATCAGTCTGAGCTAACAATGATGAGCTTGGCCGATGTAACCCTTTGTCTGTAGCAACTGGGAGAACAAAACTGCATAATTACCTTTATGTAGTGCTGGTAATGTCACATGAAAAGATATAACATAGCTTCTTGGTTCTCATGGGAATAGAGTGTTACCAAGCTTGAAGCTTTGCCTTTATGTTGCTTTGTTTATCCCAATCTATATAGCTGTGTTTCTCAACCAGGATTTTGGGGAAACTCTAGGGTTCCTACCGGTGGTAGCCAGGGCTTCCTTGAGCAATTAGTCATTTGGGATTCTCAGGCCAGTTTAAGTGACCCCTAGGGTTCCTACCCGTGTTTCCCCGAAAATAAGACACTGTCTTATATTTTTTTTGGCTCCCAAAAACACACTAGGTCTTATTTTCAGGGGATGTCTTATTTTTCCATGAAGAAGACTACAGTACACATTTATTGTTGAAAGTCACTCATGATCATATTGCTCATTATTATGAAGGCAGTAATCCGGCTGGCAGTGAGGAGGCGAGTGTACGCGCACGCTCGAGTCCGGACCGCGGTAATCCGCGATCGCCGGTCGCGCGTATTTTCGCGCTTCTAGCGATCGCGGATTTCAATGATGAATCAGGGGCAATGAGTTTGCATTATAAGAAATGTTTGTGTTATTGCTCATTAACTATCACATCCAATAATAATTCAAAGATAATTTCACCTAAATTATTTCTCTCTGTGGAAATTGGGAAATACTGCCTGCTAACCAATCATGTGGCATCCTTTCCTGTTAAGAAGACCAATCACAACAGCTGGTTGTCAGTGCTCTGGGTGACTGGTCTCCTCAATGCCCTACATTAGTTTCTCAGGGCACTTTACAATACGCAGGCCTGCAGACTCCTTCCTGCACTGCTGGAAGAAGATCCTAAAACCACATCACCTGAACTTTGCAGATTTTTTTTTTCACTGACAGGAGAATTTTCTAAAAGGATGAAGGAAGGGTTAGGTTACAAATATCAGTATATATCAATATATGGAGCAGAGTTTTAATCATTAATTTTATCACCTCTGATGGCTCCTGTTCCTGCTCTATTCCACAGATACATAATTGAAAATCAGTTATTACCTATTCACTATATGTCACTAACACAACCTAAGGTCAATGGGGTAGCCAGTTAACTGCATGCTTTCTGTTGTGGGAGAATAATATATATTTATTGTTCATAGCCTGATGATTGGTTCATGGTAAATCTTCTCCTTAACCATTTACTTTTGAAAAGGCAACTTGTTCTGATCAAATTGAAGAACTGGAGTAAATTGATGGCATAAAACATCTGATTGGACATCTTCATATTTCATGATAATTAAAAATAAACTGTGGCACTGAATGCTGATATTAATGAAAATTACTATTTACCTGATATTTCTCCGGTGTACTTTTTATTGTTTGTAAAAAAAACAGCTTTTTAGACAAATGTCACAATATATCGAAATTTAAAATCTGTATTGTTGCTGTGTTTTTCCAGTCCTGAAGGCAAACACATTATTGACATATTACGTTTAAACTAGTTTTCCAGGGAGGATGATAATATCATTTTCTTAACAGTGTAAGCAGCTGATTTAAATTGGATTATAGGCTGCAACAACATCACTGTTTCACTGAGTCATCAGAGCAAATTGGGTGATTCCACTCTGGGATTATAAAATGATATGACCAATATCTTAGGGGACATGACAAAATGTAAAGAACATTGTGAACCTTTGGATAGCTGCCCAGAACTACTTTTACTGATCACCATTCTTCTATCTTTATGTTATGCGACCCTGAAAAAAGTTGAAGCAAGTGATACTCTAGTTAATATAACCTTGTAACATTCTGCCAAGTTTCTTGACCAAATCCTAAGTACTGCTCTGCTTTTGAATGAATGTGCACCATCAACCCCACAAGTAATATATGAATAGAATTTATAACAAATGTATTAAATACATAAGCAATGGGCTATCATCAGAAGATTTTAACTGGGCCTGATCAGCTAATGAAATGATCTAGTCCATCCATAATCAGGGCCCAAAGCACTTCCATTTAAACAGCAGGCAAGGTCACATTGGAACCCTGGTCACGTGCCCAAATCTTAAGTGCCAATTTATAAGTGCAATGGGAATTAATCCAGGGAATTCCATCATAATCATCATCGTCGTCGTCGTCGTCATCATCATCATCATCTATTAACATCACTGATGAATTCACCCTTTTCATCTGCCTGCAACTAATCTCCTTTTATCTCTCCTTGTACAGGTACCTCTGTCATTCTGCCAAATCTCAGCCCTGAGTATGCAATTGTTTTCCCCTGCATCCCCCATATGATTGTATATAGTATGTCTGCCATTTTGCCAAATCTCAGCCCTGTGTATGCAAATGTTTTCCCCTGCAACCCTCATCTGATTGTATATGGTATGTCTCCCATTGTAGATTAATTTATTGCACCAACTTTAATCTCCTCATAGATGCCAACCCCCCTCCCCAGGTTCAACTCATATCCCAAACTCTGATCAGCACTTCTATTTAAACAACAGGCAAGGTCACGTTGGGACCCTGGTCACGTGCCCCAATCTTAAGTGCCAAATTGGAAGTGCAATGGGAATTAATCCAGGGAATAGAAGCAGGAATTGGAACAGATTTGGACATACTCTTTTACTCTGCCACTCCCATCTCTTGCCTTTGGACTGATTTATCCACCTGGACTCCAACACATCCTATGCTGCTGCCATTCTGAACTGGTATTTCATCAAACCATCTCTTTGGCTGAATCATCATATCCCACTCCTGGAACTCTACAAGTTTACAAGCCTCACTTGAACCCATATTACTAGACTGCTTCTCTTGGACTTCAGTTTGCAACATTGTTTATTGTATGCATATGGTTCGCAATTATCTGAAAAAATGTATTATTCATCCTGCTCTCTCTTTGCTGGCACTACTCCCTGTCCTCCCCAGTCTGATAACTCATTGTCTCTCTGCTCCTTCACTCTCCTGATATCTCTTGTCTGTGCTCCTGCACCTTTCTACTCTACTGATACTTTCTGGTGACATCTAACCCAACCCTGGTCCCCCATGCAGCCTCCCCCTTCCATACACTCTCAGCAAGACACTCCCTTCTCCTAACCTCATCCCCATTCACCCTACTCATAAGTTCTTACCCCCTCTCAGTCTATGGAATGCCCAATCTGTTGGCAATAAATTAACCTCCATACACAACCTTCAACTTTCTAAATCTCTGAACTTTCTGGCTCTCACTGAAACGGCTTTCCTACTCTCTCTCTGCCTCTGCTGCTGCTTTCTCCTATGGAGGCCTGCATGTTACATATACCCCTAGACCTGGCAACAAAGTAGGGGGTGGTGTGGGTCTCCTTCTCTCACCTAACTGTACATACAGAGTCCTTTCTACCCCACCCTCTCTCCACATGTCTCCATCAGACCTAGATAAGGTCTCACGCTGGCTGTTGGCCATCTCATCATGTCTGACCGATTTTGAAAACTCAACCTGGATAAAACAAAACTCATCATCATTCTCCCTCAAATTCCAAATCTCCCCGACATATTTCTAACTGTTAACAACACTGTTATTCGGCCCTCCCCTCAGGCACATTGTCTTGGTGTCACCTTTGCCTTGGTGTCACCTCTGCCATCTCATTTACCCCCCATATTCAGAACATTTCCAGGTCCTGTCACTTTCATCTACGCAACATCTCCTAAATCCACCCCTACCTGTCCCCTGAGACCACTAAACTCCTTGTACATGCTCTCATCATCTCTTGTCTGGACTACTGTAACACCCTCCTCTCTGGTATTCCATTAACCCGACTCTCTCCGCTACAATCTATTATGAATTCTGCAGCCAGACTCATCCATCTTTCCCACCACTCCTCTTCCGCTGCATCTCCCTGCAGATCTCTACACTAGCTTCCATTTCACCTTAGAATCAAATTCAAGCTCCTGTGCTTTGCCTTCAAATCCCTCCACAGTTATTGTCTCACTTACATTTCTGACCTGGTAAAAAAAAGTACTCCCCCAGCTGCTCTCCGCTTCTCCAGTGACCTACTACTGACTTCCTCACTCATAACCTCATCACACGCACGGATACAAGACTTCTCTAGAGCTGCCCCAACTCTCTGGAATGGTCATCCTCGTCCTATTCAGCTTCCTCCAACTTTCTGCTCATTTAAAAGAGCACTCAAAACCCATTTTTTCAAACTTGCCTACCCATCTTCTTTTGAAACCATCACTACTTCCCACAACTACATATCTCCCCTCATATTGTGTGTAAATTCCCCCACCTACTAGATTGTAAGCTCTTCGGGGCAGGGTTCTCCTCCTGTATCACTGTCTGTATTCGTCTGTCATTTGCAACCTCTATTTAATGAGCTGCGTAATATGTTGGCACTATATAAATCCTGTTCAATAATAATTATTTTTATATTTGGTTCTATTTTCATTCTTAATAGGTTAGTTTCCAAGATAGATATACAGATAGATTATACAGTTTTACGATCAAGACGTTCAAACAATTACCAACAATAAAAAAATGGTTATAATTTAAAATGTATTTTAATTGTCTGAAATTTTGTATACTATCAAGAATAATAAAACAATATTTTAAGTGATGTATGGATAGAGAAAGGTAAGAAAACCTTACTATGCTTTGGACTGATCAAAAGGAATTTTTTAGGTACTTAACAGCTCAAATACTACCAAATATTCACTAACCATATTTATTATCATCATTGTTTTATTACAAAAATGGTAATACAAAAATTAAAAACAAAGCATTGATTGCTGTTACCCCTTTATATCCTATTGAAGATGGAAAAATTGTTAAAAAAAATTGTTACTGGCTGATAGTACAAAAGCAAACAGTTCAAATAATTGTCATACTGATTGCATTGCATATTTCATACATGTTTTTTTTCCATGCGTTTCTCACATAGGTTTCTTAAGGAGAAACACATACACATAAATAATACACAATCTGACAATGACTTTTGAGATATCTTACTAGCCAAACATCAGAAGAATCAAGATCAGAGGCAGTAAAGGGAAGCCCCTTTCACCAAAAATGTAAAAACAATAAACAATGGCATCAGGATGGAAAAAAAAGGATAATGAAAACAAACATTGGCATCAGGACAGGGGTAATAAAAAGGTTTTCTTTGAAAAAGACTCCCCTTTACTGTCTTGATTTTGATACCCTTGATGTTCAGCCAGTCGGGCATCTCAAAAGTCCCAATCAATTTGTGTATTGTTTATTAAGAAGCTTATGAGTGAAAGATGTAGAGAAAAAAAGCCTGCATGAACAGGTATAATTATAAAATTACATGTGCTCATTCTTGAAGCTGACAATAATGTATGCTTACAGGTATTTATCACCTCTCAGAGATCACTACTCCCATGACAATGCATTCTCTCCAAGACTCAAGCAAATTAAGGGCTTGTTCATTCCTGAGGTCTTTACAGATGTTTTTGACTGATCGAAAAGCTTGCAAAAAACAGGTAACATTGGACCAAATAGGTCCATTCATTATTTTTCATTTAACAGATGGCAGTAGACTGTAGCATTTCTTTGCGGTTTTCTAGACATTCAATGCAGTGTCCAGGGGCAGTTGCCACCTCTGTCCGCTCTAAAGACCTGAATGGGAAGTGATTAAAAATGCATAAAGCAGTTTTCAGGTAAAAGTGATCGAAATAAGTTGTAGTACAGATAGTACATTGCCTATGTTGGTATATATGTACAGTAACTTATGAAACACAACAATTCCAAATAACCAATTTTTATAAACATGAAGTCAATGTAGGTAAGATGAAAAAGCCACCATAGTAACCCACTGGTATAATAAATTGGTTTTATTAAAGCGGATGGTACAATCAATGGGAAAAACTCAAGTAGGAAATCAGAAAACAGATCTACAATGGTACATCTTGGTAACTGGGCTTTGTGAGATTGTGGCATAGTGTAATTGCAAACCAGATAGATCCTTTATTGCAGAAAGGACAGGCAATGTCCCATTTGTAATAGGAGAAACGTACCTGTCTGATTACAGTTTTTATGTACTTATTGTCCCCACTCCGTTGCAGGTGTTCATCTTCATTTGCTCCTCTTCCTGGTGTCGGATCTTTAGCTACCTTGATTGGCCAGGCAAGAATGGTGTAACTCTCACATGCACATGCACGTGGGAGTTCATTTAGTTTCCGCAGCCCCAGAGGATGCCGGGACACTTGGCATATCCTAGCATGCTGCACTGATCTGCTCATGTGCAGCTTAGTGTATTTGTAATGGAAGATTGTAAACAGGCCTGAACCTTCTGAAATAAAAATCCTGTCGCCTGCAGTTTGAAATTTAGAACCATAGTTCAGCTTTAAAGGGTAATTTACCACTTTACCCTATTAGCGGCTGGGCTAATATTCATGATAGGGTAGCAAAATAATTTTGTGTGGATAAATTATTCATTGCCTGTTGTTTTCAATTTGTTCTTTTTCATTGGATTTTGGAGTTTCCACTGTGCAGATATATATATTTTTTGTGAATACCACAGTGTTGTGCCTTTGTAAACATTAACTGTAGACATTTGGATATTTAACCCTGTGACATAAAGCTAATTTTGTATCTGTTTTACTGCCTTCTTTCCATTTTAACAATAAATTCCATAAAACATTGCAGGTACATTTCAAACAATGTTATAATAATTAAATAAGCAAATTAAGTTGTGTTTATTATTATTATTTAACCTGCACATGTTGGTATATGGTTTTAACAACGTATACCATACATGTACATACATACATATATATACATAATATTTTACTATTTAACTTCATTCTAATGTAGAAGAAACAGTGAATTTCCGTAATGGGGCCACAGACAGCAATACAAACCTGACAGTTGTTCTGTTTCTTCACCGCTCTATCCAAAACAAAAAAAGAAAAAGATTTCCTGTAGGTATACTTTACATCCAGCCTGCACAAGAATTAGTCCCCTCCATTAACACTAAGAAGAGAGTTGAGACTCTGGCAGAAGGACCCTTTGACTCCCAGGAGGAAAAGCCCGTGATTGCAGATATAATCTGTGTTCCTGTGCCTTATTATTTTGTATTGTTTGTGTCAGACAAAATAAGGCTGGCCAGCATTATAAACCACTAAAGTGTCTGAATATACTGTTCACAGTGTTCCCGACCTGGTGTCCATGAGGTACATAGATCAAATCAATAAATGTTGCCGGTTTTCAGACTACACCACTGAGACTTAAAATAGAAGGAACAAAACATTTATACTGCTATCTTGCAGCAACATATTATGTTACATTTTAAGGGAACCTGCTATTAAAATTCATTCAACAGAACTAAAAATACTTGATTTTTGGTGGTAGGCAGAATAGAATATATATGTATGTATACACAGTTTACGTCAGAAGCTTGCTTGCATACACTTAGACTGAAATCTTTAAAACTCACTTTATAACCTCTCCACAGATTTTATTCTAACAAACTATAAATTTGGCATGACATTTAAGACATAAACTAAAAAAGTAATTTCTTCCAATAATGTCAGAAACATTATTTCACTTTTTTTGACTATAACATAATCACTGTGTGTCAGGTATACATACACGTTGGTAAATATGTAATTTCCACTAAATGATGTCTAAGCTAGAAATAACATTCTGATAGCCAGTTTGCCTCAATGAAATCATCATGTGGATACATATTAAGGCTTACCACTGCATCTTTGCTTGACATATTAGGAAATCTAAAGAAACCAGTCAAAATGCCTATAAACGCTCATACCCAATCCAAACACCCCCAATAAAGTGAATAGGGTGTTTAAAGGTGTTGCCTATTTTAAATCATCTCTGCCACATTCCTTTAAAACTCTTTCAAAACTTATACTCATTTAAAGTTAACCTGAGCGTAGACTTAGCCTTGAATGGCTAATTGTAATGCGCCTGGGCACACAAACCACAACCAACTCCAGATAACCTTGAAACAGGTTTATTCAAAACAGCACAGCACAGCAAGGGTTAATTTCAATCAAGCAAGGTACAGAAGGATAAGGCAAATGCAGGTCAGTAACAATCCGAGGTCAGGGCGGGCGGATCCCTCCGCCCGTAGAGACAGACAAGCTGCGAGCAGGGCAGCAGCCTCGGCCATGCTGCCTGCTACTGTGGCGTCCCCCTCTGTGGCTGGGAACCCCAGGGACACCGCGGGCTCGCAGGGCGGGTAAGTTCCTTACACTAATGTTACTAATGTCACAATCAATGAGTTTTTTTCCTTTGCACATTGCAAAAGTGGAAAAGAACAATGACGGAAGAATCTATTTAGTCTATATTAGCAAGCCTAGCAAAAAATGAGCTTACAAGAGCTTACAACTTTCTTCCTTTTACCACTTATTTCAGTGTCTGACTGTATTTTGTAGCAAACTACATGAACCCAAAATAAAGTAGAAGAAAAAAAACTCTTTTCTACTTTATTGATTTTTGGCCAAGATAAGCAATCTAATTTCTATTTTACTTTTAATAATTACCCTAAATCACCTTATTCAAGAAACTCGGACATTTCATCGATGAGACAGTGGACTTTTTTTTTACTAAAGGTCAAAAAAGGTAATTAGCTCTTGTATTTGGTATGCTTTAGTAATATATTTCAGGTGTCACAGTTCAAGCAATACATATTTCTGTTACAGCTGTTGCAGAACAAAAGATCAAAAGTTGGCTAAAAATGTGTCTTGGCTGGAGAACAGTTTGGAGTGTTCTCAAAGATGTCAATTCATTAAATAAGTTTTTCCAGTAGTTAGTTTAAGGTAAGACCATTTTGCTATAACATCAAAATAGTAAATACTGAAAGTATAAATATATTGCATACATAGTAGCCATCCAGGCATTATTCTATGCTATATTGACAATTATGTTCAATACTTTTTTTTTACTGATTTAAAATAGTTTAAAGCTCAGCTGCAGCTAGAAAATGTTGTTCTTTTAGTTTTAAATCGAATCTGTAAGGGCTTTGACTTCTTTGTTGTCATTATGTTAATTTCCTGATGATATGAGAAAAATAAATTAGGTGAACATTTGAGGAAGAAATGAGGTGGTTTTTCCAATCTACTAAAAAGTTTTTTTTCCCAGAGATTGACTATCACTTTTTTGATGTCATCGATGTCATACTGTCATCGCAATAGGAAGTGGGAGGAATTGCCCCAAATAAGAATGCAGGCATTAGTGAAAGAATAAGTACACCTTTAGATAAAGTTATCATTTTTATCCTTCCCCAATCAATAGTACCCCACCTTCCCCCAGGTCCAGTCCCACATATACCCCACAGACCTCTGCAATGTTTACAGTTTTTTGTAAGTTTTCTGCATTGCAACCAATATCCAAAGAATTTTTTATCACCGTTGTCTGAGTACAATATTAAAGTCTTCTACAACATTGGTATGGTCATCAAACTGATCAAACTGATCTTTTTACTTTACATAATAGACTACAATGCACACATTTATATCTTGATAGTATTCATTAAACAATCTTCTTTCAGTTTAGCTGGAACAATTTACCCTGTTTATCCTGATTATTCACTAAAAACTTTTATTTCTCCTTATTCCCATTTAGGAATCTTTGATTTCTTGACCTCTACTGCAGAATTCATCTAAATTAATTTATAAAGTATAAAACATACCATAAAGTGCCCAAATATACTTGTATTTGTAAGTTTGATGCTTTCTAATAAAAAAATATATATTTTGTTAAAGTTGGCATTTGTAATGGGTAAGCTACATTTTATGTTCAGCATTAATTCTAATTGTTCGGCTATCCCCAACTTCAGTACTGTTGTCGTGGACTGGATCCACATACTCCCAGTTTAGTAATCCATGAAGCACTGCAAGCATTGGCTCATCATGGCAGTGAGGCGAGTGGTATTTTCAGAAAGTGGTTAGCAGTGACAGCCTGTATATTGCTCTCAGTACAGGTTTCCTTTATTCTGAAAGCTGAGTCACATCGTTTAGAACTCATTAAAGGCAATGAGCTCAGAATATTCTGACATGCTTTCCAGCATTAGTCACTGAACCCAAAATATGTATTTGGTGTCAGCTCTATGCTTTTTCTGCTCTGTGCTGCTTACTGTACTCCATGTAGGGTTGGGAGCTTTAAAACTTACAAGAGGGATGTACAGATCTAAAAATATATATATTCTGTATATTGATGATTTTGTGATAAATGTATTCAGGTCTGAATTCTATTCATTAATTGTTTGTAAGACTGAAAGTCATGAAAGAGACCCGGTATCAAGGAATACATACCGTATTTTCCGGCGTATAAGGCGACTGGGCGTATAAGACGACCCCCAACTGATTGGTTAGAGTGGTCTACCAATTAATTGGCAGACCACTCTAACCAATCAGTTGGGGGTCGCGTTATACGCCCAGTATTGTACTGTTCCTTCTGCCTGTCAGATCTCCCTATTGTGCGAGAACTGAGAGTCAGAAGGAACTTTCCTAATGAATGGGCTTTCTAGTGGAGAGCCAATCCAGGCTCTCTACTGGAGAGCCAATCCAGGCTCTCTACTGGAGAGCCAATCCAGGCTCTCTACTGGAGAGCCAATCCAGGCTCACATCCTCCTGTGCAGGCTCGCGTTCTCCTGTGCAGCTTGCCCAGGAGGACTCGCGGGGACTCGACTCGCGGGGACGCCGGACGTGAAGCAAGCTGCAGGTAAGTACCGGTACCCGGTGTATAAGACGATCCCCGACTTTGGCACAGATTTTTCGGGGGTTAAAAAGTCGTCTTATACGCCGGAAAATACAGTATTATATTTGAGAAGCTTTGCTAAATGTTTCACATTATATGCAAATCTCATCAGTCATAAATATGAAAATAACTATATTGATGCGCCTGCTAAAGTGGCCGTTTCCTTGTTTTTGAGGTTTAGGAAGCAATGCAGGGAGCCACTGTGGGTGACACAGCAATCATCATGTACTCTGCAAATAATGAGCTTCTGGATGACACATAAGAGGTGCTTGTCACAGTGACCTTTACATTTTAAACTTAATTTACTCTCCAATATCTCATTTCATGTAAACTTCCTGCAACATGCTGAGTATTTAATTGTATGCATACTGATTCACCTAAGTTGAAGATACAAAACATCAAAAATGACCCTTATGTGAATATTTGTATCTTAACTGTAGCAACACCAGAATGGATAGCGAATCATAGCCCACAAGTTGGGCATGTGTCATCTTTTTTATTCTCAAGGGCAGGAGCAGATCATTAGTCATTTTTGGGGGCCTTGAAAGTAAAGGAACCTGGAGACAGAAGCATCGTATATGCAAAGGCTTACGAATGACAAGTGTCCCAGGTCAAGGGTACAGACACATACAGCATCTTCAAGCTTTGTAAATTGAAGAGACAAAAGGGCTAATGGTTTTAGGTGTATTACAAGACTCATTTTAAAAAAATGTAGCACTTTTCCCTGTGTTTGTGTAAAATAAAACTGCTGTTGTGCCAGAAATATAGAATGCCCCTACCTTGCTCTTGACATGATACAGTTCTGAAATTTATAAGTGCATGGTGTTACCCTGTCTCGTTTATTTCAAATGGATTACACATACCTCTCCTTATCTCCTTCCCATCTCCATAACCCCATCGCAAAAAGGGAGTGCAGGAGCTACCTGCTCCCAAGATTTCTGGCAATATCAACAAGTATTTTTGCATCTATCAAATAGATATAAAACACTTTTTATGGTTTAGTATAACAAACAAAAAGGAGCAAATAAAAGAAGTTTATTAGTGTCTACATACACTTTAATTGATACAGAAATTGCACAGTGTAGACAATGTTACTGCTGGTCTGCCTTCTTCTTATGAGTGGGTTTCCTCCAACTTTCCAAAGACATGCAGTTAGAATATCTGGCTTCCCCCAAAATTGACCTTTGACAGTGGTAATGACATATGACTATGGTAGTGTCATTGGATTGTGAGCCCCTTTGAAGGACCGCTAGTGACATGACTTTGTAAAGTGCTGCGTAATATGTCGAAACTATATAAATACAAAATAATAATAATAAATGCCTCCCAACAATTTCACAAACATTATCAAAATACTGCATTACGTTTTGCAAGCATATTAAGAAGCTGATTGAAAACTTTTCCAAGAGCTAATTCACACTGGCAGTGAGTTTGTAGTGTGTTTACCACTTGCTCATGCCAGGGAATGCTGCTGCTCAATGGGACACTATATGTAGCTTCTTCCTGTAGCAGCTCCATAAGGAATGAGAAGGATTGTGCTTCTTTCACTACTGTAGAAATATCAAGGTTTGTTTTTTTAAACTTCATACAGTGGTGTAAAAACATGCAATTTTCAGAGCTGATATTTAAGCTATATAAGATATATTCAATAAAAAAATAAATACTTAGAAATGTTTTAAAGCATTGTTTCAGCATACTGTAAACAAAGTTAAAATTTATGTATATCCTGTAAAGAAAGTTTGCTTTTTGTATTGACGCCTTCTTTCCAAGTGTGTTCTCCTCAATGCCTAACTATGCCACAGTTCTCACTAGATGATGAAATAATGTGAAAAGTAAAATTTATATGTTATTTTCTCTGACAGCTTTTGCCTAAAAAAAAAGGGGGACATGAAAGCTGTCTACTAAAGAATAGCTAGTTTTATAATAAAAATAAAGGAATTGTTGTTACTTTCATATGGGGGTTTTGGAAAAGAGGGTTCCTCTGCACTGATTTCTAGATAATTTCTTGAACCCAGAAACAAATACTCACAAAAAAAAAACCCATTAATAGCGCAATACATTTGTATTAGTCAATAGGACATGGTCTTGAAGTGGATCCGAAAAACCTTCTT
The DNA here is from genome assembly GCF_032062135.1 of Pyxicephalus adspersus. Classification (NCBI taxonomy): domain Eukaryota; kingdom Metazoa; phylum Chordata; class Amphibia; order Anura; family Pyxicephalidae; genus Pyxicephalus; species Pyxicephalus adspersus. The sequence continues at coordinate 65,495,378 of NC_092863.1, forward strand.
GGACAGCACCCTGGAGAAGATATTATTCGTCATGTAGTGCACACATAATGGGGAGGACCTGTGCAGACAAAACAAAAACTTGATCTATGCATAAACTGGAGTGCAGGTGTTGGTTCGGTGCATACAAAGCAGAAATACTTTTTGTGTTGATAGAGGCAATATTAGTTTCAGGTAGTACACACAAAAAGGATCTCCAAATGATTTTTATTGGATATACCTCTTAATTCTGCTCTTTAAGACAGTGGTATTGACAACGTGTACTTGATTTCCTCACATATCGTTCATCTTTTTATGTAATTTGTTTTTCTTACCTTTATTATTTTCTTTTTGCATTTATTTAATGTATGAATTATATAATAAATAAATTTTTTGGGAGTACTATGCTAGTTTTAGTACTATAAAATCTATTTGATACTACATAGTAATCTGTGAGTTGATTTTTTTAAACTAATGGAGACCAAGCTTTTTTCAATGAGTACCCCTTGATCCCCCCAAATTCCCCTTAGCAGCCTTGAATGTGAGCTCATTAGTTGAATGTGTGACATTAGTTAAATGCGGTTATTCAAAATGTAGTTTTTCAAAGCAGCAAAGTCAGGACGACCTGAATGGTGGTTATTCAAAGCAGGTATGTCATCAATGGATTTCTAATAATGTATAACATGTATTTAAATATAGGCAAATGTAATTATTGAATGGCTGCATTTTACAGCATTTTCGAGAAGTAATTTACTTTATGTTTATCTTTTAAGCTTTATGGAGCGCTGATATTTAGAGTCCAAGGACCTCAAATTTTATGAGCAATGCTGCTTCAATTAATAGATTCTAAAAGCAGAAATCCCCTTTAGGTTTTCAGAAGAAATCCTTGCAAAGAAGATGCACCATATTATGTGATGATACATTTACTGCTCCAAAGAAATCTATCTATACAATTTTTCATTCAGACACATCTTCTTCCATTATTATAAGATATTGCAACATTTAATCCGGGAAATGGTCCATGCTTTATCTTGTAATGATAACTGATGCCATGAAGATTAAATTCAGATTGCTCGAAGCTACAAACAATGTTTGTGACAGTCCTCCATACTTAATATAATGCATATTTGTCTTCACCTAATCCTAATGAGTCAGCCAGTATAGACATATTAAACCCTGAGTACACATTACTATTTTAGATGCCGGTCTTTAAATCTAATCTCTGCTCTGTGATTTAATCTCACTGTCATGATCACCAGATTAGACTGACAGAAATATTTTTTGGTCCAGATAAATATCCCCGAGCAAGGAAAATTACAGCACAAAGTTAAGATACAGTTAAGTTTTTTCTAGGGAAGAGATGCTCTGTAAAAGGAAAAAAATGACATGACAATATTCGATAACTGCCACAGTTTCCAAGGACTGCCCTGCAATATAAAGATGTTATTGTTGCAACCAGAGTGTATAAAGTTCAGATTTAGACTCATGTTTCAGAAAAATCCTATGCATATGGGGGTTCAGGGTCTCCCCATTTACCAAGGCTTAGTACTGTTAAATCGAATGTGTAGCAGACAGATAAAAATGAATAGATCCTGAGGAGTAATTAATGCTCCAGATCAGTGACAGATCAACCTTTTGGTTGTCACAGACCACTAATTTCACGGACTCCAGACTGTGCATGCGCAGGGAGCCGTGTGTCACTCACAGGGGAAGACACTTCCCCCAGAGTGACGTCATAATGCCAGAACCCACCAACTCTCCCATCGCAGGTCTGATCCTGACACATAAACCTTAATAATTTGGGTCACTAGGTTTTTCAAGTCCTACACCATATTGGCTTTGATAGCCTTAAACACACTAGCACAGCAGCAATGTGTCTAGTTTTGTGTAGTGCTTCTTCATATATTTCTCTCCTATATTTTTATGGTCAAGATTAAACAATGTGTGGTGAAGGTATACATATTTTCCTTTCAGGTCAGGTAATTGAAATGTAGAATATTAATTATAAAAAAATCTTGCATTTCATATGAAGCCAGTACGTGAACTCTAAGTTCCTTGTTACATGTGTTTTTCCAAAGCTCCTTAGCCTGTTGCTTACAGAGCCCAGTAGCACAATCTGAAATATACACACACCACTGAATGAATCATAATACCTACTACTCCCTATCTTTCTTTCACCTTTTCTCTTATAACACACCGTCAGAAAGGAAACAACTTCTGCTGTTAAATCTCAGAGAATTTAACTTATGCAAGTGAAAAACACATTTTACATTTTGTTCTGCTGAGAGGTGGACTTCTTCCAATTCTCCTTCTTATTCTACTTGGTCTGCTTTCCATGTGCTGAGCCCTGCCGACACGAGTGAATCTGATATGCACCCATTGGCAGCCATGTGGTGTATGTATATCACATTCAGTGAGGCAGTTGTGCAAGATTTTTAAAAAAATGTGATAAAAACAAGTAAAATGATTGTATGAAGGATGTAATAAACAACTATAAGCACTTTAGGTTCCATTGGCAGTGGCAATGTTCTGCAAAAAAAGATACTTTTGAAAAATATGTTTTATATCTTTTTTTTTTTGCATTTTTACCTTTCTAGAACATAAAATATATGACTATATATAAGAATGTAATAGAAGAATAGCTCAAAATGTACAAAATATGAGTTCAGTTCTGCTTTAAATGAATTCATGTCATTCATAATATACATAAAAAATCAATAGGTGCATTATTTTATATACAAGTAAGTATTAGGTACCCACAATTGTCTAGGTATTACTAACTTCAGGATTGCTACAAGCAAATATATTAATACCCTGACAAGTAAGATTGTGAGATTGGGAGAGATGACTACATCAGTCTGCTGCAGCTCTTTTACAGTCCATTCAGTAGGCTGGGGATAAGAAAATGACACTCCTGATTTCTTTAACTGAAACAGAGAAAGCCCTGGCATAAAGAAGACCCAAACATATGATACATATGTTTGGGTGTTCTTTATGCCAGGGCTGTGTAAACCATAAAACTTGACGCACAAAAATACACAACTCCCAAATATGTATTGCATTTGTGTTTAGCTGCCTCTCTGGTTTTTACCTTTAAAACAAATTACCAAAATTAATACAAACTGTAATAGCTTCCCTTTAGAGTCAGTTTGTTAATCCCAGTAATAAAAAAATAATGAAGGATTTACATCTGAATTCTTTCACAATTGAAATACTGCAGAGAATAAGTAAAGAATCAACATAGAAAAGAAGCATCCCTTGTCGGGATAATCCAGCACTGTTTGACATTTCCTTGCTTGCGCTGAAGGGCATTCTCCAAGACAAAGGTATTTTCCCTTCTGTGTACCGTCTGTGCTTGGATACAACCATCTGTTATTCCGTCAGGCCTTGTAGCAAGGGAAATCCTTCATATCAGGAAATTAAAAATCTCTAGGTAGCAGGGACGCCCACACAGATGAACAGCAAATTTCTACTTTCCGGTATTAATAATTGTTTATTGTTCCTCGTCCACAGGGCCAAATGCAGTTTTTGTGATTACAGATTGGCATAGGGCATCTGTCAAATACATTTTTCTTGAATGTGACGGCAGGCCTTGCTTCAATACCACTAAAAATGTAATAGAATTGCAGGCTAGAAGCTGTAAAAAGCAGAATGTTTGCGCTATTTATCACTTTGTTGCTTTTTATGTTTGTTTTTATAAGAAAACTGAACATGGGCTAAATAAATAAGGAAATATATTTTTCTGGTTGTTTCTTTGAGTAATGATTGTGTCGTGGAGCAACAACACACTGAACAAAGTATTCAAGCATTCTTTATATTTTACATATTGCTTTATGTGGTCTCTGACAAGATAAGCTATCATTTATTATAAATGGTTTTTATTACTTTTCATGGTATAAAAATAATCATAGATGTGCTTCAATTAAAAATAACAGTTTGTGTAGTTTAGGAGGTATAAAAGAAAACTGTTGTATAGTATTAGCAAGCAAATAATTGTAAGGCTATAACAATGTTAAAAAGGTAACATACCTGATAATATTCCATATTTATTTAGGTATTTAGGAAGATCAGTATTACCTGTTGTTATCTGGTTTTGCCAGCACAGTAATGTATTAGAATATGTCATAAATGCTCATCAGCCAAAGGATGAGATCAATAAAGGGACAAGAGACTAGATTGGTGTTAGAGCTCTAGTTTAATGGGTGCATCAACTTTCTTGATATAGGGGCCTCTGGGGTGGCCCTTGACACTTTTACCCATAATATTAGTAATTGTAAAGCAGATACTGCAGATATCTAACTGGAGATGGGCTAAATATAAAGTGAGAGTCAGGGACTTAATATTTTTCCCCTCAATTTCTATAGTGTCTTGGAGACATTCATCTGCTTCATAGAATAGTTAGCAAAACAAAAAAAAAAATCTAAACAAAAAGTGTTTCATGGAGATTGAGGGGCATTAGGTATACTTATGTGTTTAATGTTAGGCAAAGTAAAAAAAAATGTCCATACACTATATCCATTGTGCATGACACGTAACACACCTTTTTATATAAAGTAAATTAGATTATATTTTAAAATAAATACAAACTCAGCAGTTTTATTTTACAACCAACAATCATTTATCAAAAAAAAGATTTAAATCAACAATCTCACAACAATCTTACATATAGCATACGTATATTAGCCCCAAGCATCTGTGATCCCCTCAGAAAAAATTGGCATGGAACCCCAAGAGCAAGATTAATATTTCCATATGTCGTGGCCAATTTAAAATTGTTTCTCAACACTATATTACATTACCAGACAGATTTGCTGCTTCAGGTTTTCCATGGGAGCTACACAGCCAATACTCAGGAGTGTCTTGAATCCCTAGATCTACTCCTGAAGAAATGGACAGGTGCCACGAAACGCATCGAGCAAGACAAAAGATTGAGATTCTTGTTTTAAATGTTCTCATTGATATAATATAGTTGGTTTTAACAATAAATATATTTTAGGTAAATGCTCTTTAAAAAATTTGCCTTAAAACTCCTGTATTGCTCGATGGAATAAATGAAACCTAATACACAATGTCGACAATAGGATGACATAAGTTGGATTCCACTGGGGACATGTGCAAATCCTGGAGTAAAGTTTTGTAAATCTGGTTTGAAAACGTTTAAAAAAATATACATTGAATATGTTTACAGAAAGTCTGCTACTAAAAACCACCCTTGGCACTGTGTGGATACCTTCAGTACATTGAGCCTACAAAATGACTTCCAATATATGAAAATACAAAATTACAAATAAAGTGCTACTAAAATCAAAAAAATTGAAATCATCCCTATAACATTAACAGAATAAAAAGAAACAAAATGAAGCTAAATAAGCAGCTATCTTTTACTATGGCCAGTAGTTTCCACTAATGACCAAATGTTTCCATACACCATAAATAAATTCAATCAGAAATAATAAAATGTATTTAGTGGTCGCATCAACGTTTTTTAAGGCCTCTGTTGATCTTTAGGCGCCAAGTGTCTATGTCATGTAGAGCAGGAAAATGGATGGGTTCCTGGCCTACATAAATAGATATGGCCATGTTAAAATTACATTACTGCTGCGAATAATGATGAGATCTTCATGTGCTAGAGGGATGTTGGAATTTGATGTGCATCGTTGTGGCAGTAATTTAGTCTTTATGGGCATATCATGACATTTTAGATTGACTTTATCATTTTACGTTTATTATGTTTTTCCTCTATCAAACCATTTCACACATCGCATTGCTTCTAATTGCAAAGATGATGATAAACTGTCATAATGTATATCTTTTTGCAGGAGAAGGCACGGCAAGGACAGGAGGCATACAACTTTACATGCAACAAATTTCTATTTGTTTCCAGGGGTGTGTCCATTAAACAAGTTGCTAATTAAAATTAGACGTTTAAAGTGAGACAAATTATTTGTATTCTATATTGTAATGTGTTATATTCCATTGTAATTGGAGTGGCAATGCCTATTTATGTAACATGATTGTTTTTGCACTGATGCCTATAGCTGCCAATTTTTGAGTTATTTGCAAAGACCCTGAAAATAGTAATACCAATACTGGTGGTCGGATAGCTTTGATTTGAGATCTGAGCTATTTTAAGTTTTGGCATCTCATGCAGGGGCAAAAGTACTACTTTTTGGGATCATCTAATGATAGGCTGCCACATCAGGAATAACATTATTGAAGCAGCTGAATTGGTGGAGCCATACACAATACCGGTTGATGACAGCTTTCAAAGTTTATCAGCTGGACTGGCCGAGCCAATAAAGAAATAATTAACTCCAAACCTAAGAAAAATACAGGTTCCAACTTGGAATTTCCGAATCTGGTCAGGTTTATAAACTGACCCAATCAAATTTGATCCAACAGATTTTTTATCTGTTCTACTCACCTCTAATTACCACCAAAAGGGTGGAGAGGGGGGGCAGTTTTAAGAGCATGTTCTAAGTGAAAAAAGGGTGAAAAGGCTTGTGGATTTTTTGTAATCTGAACTTTAAAAGGGGGGAGCCCCTATGTTCTTCCCCTCTTGATCATTCCAGGCCCCATGTCTTTTCTAAACTCTGGGGGAGGGCCCAAAGTTCAGGAACAGGACCTCATCCCCAAATAATTGTTGGTATTTTAGCAGAGGTTATTGGAATCTGGAAGCCCCTTTTAACAATGATAACTACCTCTACACCCTATGAGGTAGTTAGTAGGGGGTTATGCAGTATGAACTAGAAATAATGACTAATGAATACAAAGGTTTTTACTTTTTTTATAATTTTTTTTTTATTCCTTTTTTGAGTAAACCCATATAATTATGAATATCAGCCACCAAAGTAAATATGCTACACCCTGTCACTAAAATGACAAATCATTGACTAGTTCTATTTAAATAGCACTAAAAATCCTTCCTTGTTCATGCTTGCAGAATCTGTGGTGGAAACTGTAATTGACAAATTTTGTGAATGAAACTAGAAGGGATCTCCTGGGCATAAAGGGGGTTAGATTTGTTTTTGTTTTTAATAAGTAAAAAAAACACTGTGCAGTTTAAGCATGATATTTAAATGATTTTTGTTTTTACATTGTATATATGTATATATTGTATTGTATATCTGGATCACAAATCCCCTGTACTAATACAATAGGGCTTTCTGAGTCAAATGTGTTAATGGAAGAAACTTGTGCATGAAAGTGAATAATTTGAAGACATAGTACCAAATGACTGGGGACAAAACCTAATAAAGACCTATTTATTGTGATGCTAATAATGAAAAAATCCTTATTTGAGTTTTCACAATTTTTACCTTTGACTTATACAATGTTTAGGGGCTCAAAAAAGTCACCAGCTAAATACGTCAATGGACAAATTGAAATAGACTTAATATTTTTGCAGTAAATATCTGCAGTAACATTGGATATTATCTACCAAGCTATTTTCAAGCTTAGTTTCCCTGTTCTGTTTTTTGGGGGGCTTTCTTTGCACCTAAGTAAACTAGAAGACAGAGGGCCTGATTTATTAAAGCTCTCCACGTGTAGGATACACCTTCATAAGTGAAGCTGGTTAATTAAGGAAACCTGGAATGGATCTGGTCTAGGATTTAGTACATGTTCTAGCAAATAGCAAATGACTTTGAAGAAAGCCATTACAGGTTTGCTGGAACACCCAGCTTCACTGGTGAAAGTATATCCTCTCCAGACCTTATACCAGATCAATGATTGCAGACTAGTGAATGGGTTTTACCTGTACCTCTGACTTCACAGCAATAATTCATTATACTATGCTTGCTGTTCAGCCTTTGTGATTGTAATTAAGGCAAAATGATTGAAATGAAACATTATCTTCATTAAATCACTATTTCAGCTGTCTCAAACAAAATCAAAATCCACATGCTGCACATTTTGTGATCTTCTTGGTTAGGGAAGTGCCCTTGCTCTGCTCTCCATCAAAGTCTATTAAAATGAACAACTTCATGACAGTGGCTGCTTCATAATTCAGCAAGATCTTGCAGCATGTATAGCATGATGAATGTTGCTAGTATGAGACCTTGAGTAAGATTAATATTTAAAAATGCAGCACAGCTTTAGGAAATGTGAAAATACTTTCATAGTACCATCTAATGTTTAAATTATATTGCTCGTGTTTTCCTAGAAATGTTTGAAACTTAAAATCTCATTAAAAAAGCTCATGAAATTGCAAGAGAAAATCCTAATAGGAGCTCCATTTTTATGTAGAAATTTACATTTGGGTCAGGCTACGGACATTTAAATATTTACATATCCTTACTAAGCAGTAAATGAGCTATAAAACAGCCCTCACTGACTTTATGTGGCAAAATGTATCATTAAAATACACTTTTCAGTGGGAGGCTTGCAGCAACCTCCCACTGTCTGCACTGCCAATGCTCCCACTGTCCTTTCCTGCCAATGTATTTGAATCGATCAGCTGGCATTAGGGGAAAAGACGTCTAAGATAAAGCAGACATTTGGCTCCTCGTCCATTTCCAGTATTGAGGTCTGCAGATTCTGCATGTGACAGTGGGACATCACTTGTAACTTGCAGAATGTTGTATTGTCCAGCCTGACTGCCCCTATCCCTATGGTGTGTGCATAGTTATGTAAGTAACCCCGAGGCCTATACTATGCTTTTTTGTATCTGTGAAGCAAACAGCAGTAGAACGAGGTTCCATTCCCTACCATCATCAATTCCTAGAGGTGTGCCAAGGGATCTCCAGGACCTGGTGATTTTTCTATTAAAAGAAGTTAGTTGTACTTTGCCCATTATGTCTGTTGGCAATTTTCCTAAAGCTGGAGTCTCTAAATGTTTTGCTCATATAAATGGCTATGGGAACTATGGGATTAGATCTCTGCAGATTTCCAGGAATCAGCTCTCAGCTTCGGGTCTTGCTGGGCATTTTTTCCTCCAGGTGACCATCAATGACGAGAATTTTTCCTTCCAATGAAAAGCATTATAAAGGTTATGCTGCTGGTTGCTACATTCTAAACAATATTTTATATATTACATGATTGCTGTTGTACAATACACACTTTTGATCAGTGTTTTTGTCTCATGAGTTGTTATTTGATAAGTTATTTCCAGTTTTTGGTTCAGACATGTTTTAGTACTTGATACTGTTGATACTGTATTTTATTCCTATTAACTTAGCATGTAAAACTTCTAATTTGGTTCAGGAATAAAGAGTAGTTTTTTGTGCACAATGACTGCAGTATTTGTATTCAATTAACTTTTTCTAGCCAGGTCCCTTATGACCATGGCCAAAAATAGGTGCAGATTTGTCACGCCAATTTTTTTCTGTCCTGGGTTATCTATCTGCCTCAGCATCTAACGTTGGAGGTACACTTATAGATATATATTAAAATTATAACTAGAACTATTTTTGGTGGTTTGTAAAATGTACAATGGCGCAGTTCTTTTCCCTTTTAACCACATATCAATACTTTGATATCTTATCATAAGTGAGATCGGGCCTTTTATAATGTTGAACTGACAAAACACTGTATTATTAGTACTTTGTCCATTGTTAATAGCAGCATTACTCCACTTGCTCCAGGTCACCATGTTCTAGTGTAATGGTTTACACATTTTTAACCTCCACAGCTGAGACCTTTCACATCCAATTTACATGGTTACCAGCCTACTTCTTATTGGCTTTGGCAATGTCCCGGTGTACTTAAATTCCAGATGCATTGATACAAGTTGTTCATATCCTACATGAATATATCTTGTTGTCTGCTACTTCATTCATTAGATATTTGTAGTTTACCAAAGTTTAAACACTCTGCACCTATTGACCAGCTTGTTTTCTTTCATGTGTTTTTGTTTAATTACACAGCTTTCTTGTATGGTGTTTATATCTTGATCCTAAACTTGAGTTTTGTCCGAAAACTGGATTTTTTTAATCACATCACCACTGCCTTCTTTTTTAATAATATACATTATAAATCCTATATGGTGAAACAAACAGGAAATTGTTTGATTCCACAGTTTTGGAAACTGACCTAAACAGTGATCAGAAGAAACCAAGCAGAAATGCATTGGTACAGAAAACCAAAATATCCATAATATCCATAAATGTAATTGTTCATTATAACAATGTGTAAAAATTTGGACATAATCATAGTGAAAATGATTTGACATATTAATACTTGCTATTTTAGATTTTTTGGGTGGGAAGTATAGTATAAAGATTACATTGATAAAGAGGAAAACACCTAGAATCTGACATTCCCTCAAACATTCCTTGGTGGGAATCAATTTCTGCCAATTAAACACGTAGACCTGAAAGATTGCCAAGAGGGAATGTTTAAGGGAATGGGAGTGGCTATTCACCCAAACGTTTTTCCCAATAATTAGGGTAAATTGACAGCTCTAAAACTGAAAATTGAAGGAAATGTAAGATGCAATAAATGTATACTTTTATATTTACTTTGAAAAACGTGTGTATATTGTTATCATCATCTCAGAAGTTTGATCCCGGAGGGCTCATCCAAAAGTAAACAAAAGTGTTCCTAAAGTTTCTTCAAAATTAGTAAGTGATGCAACAAGACATACAGATAGTCCTCGAGTTAAGGACATCCAACATATGGACTCCTAGATACGAACATGGCCTCCCTGCTCGTCTGTGTGCAGAACAGAGGCTTGATGGGGTGAGGGGGCTGTTTGCATGACTTCTGCCACATCATGTAACACTTTAATGACCAGGACAAACTCTGCAGTTGTTTCTTTTTGCATATCAAAGCACAGCTTGCTCCAGAAGTTAATGAATGTCTAGATTCCATAAAGTTTTTTTTTTTTTTTGCTTTGTTTGTGATTAGCCCACAGTGAGGATTTTATACAGTAACTGACACCACGCTACCTAATAATATGTTGAGACAAACATCTGTCCTAATTGCATTTACTAAAATATTGTACATGTTCCGACTTAGATACAAATTCAACTTAAAAACTACCTGTACCTTTATCAATTTCATATTGTAGTTTTGTAAAGGAAAATGAAACAAAATATGGTAAACATACAGTGGTGTGCTGGAATGCTTAGTTCTAAAGACCCAGAAAACACAAGTTAAAGTGTGCTGGGATGTGCAGCTCTCTTGGACAAAAGTATTGCAAGAATCATATGTAGGAAGAGTTCCACAAATACTGTACAGATGAGTCCTGTAGCTATTTAATATCTATAGCTACAAAAAATGCAATTATCATTTTTGTTTTGCTAAGATCTAAATTTGCATAGAGATCTTATAATTAGAAATATAGTGAGCTTTTTATAAACTGAATATAAAGATGGCAAAAATACAAGTTGCAACTTCCTCTGCTAAGGGAGGTGGGGGATACAAAAGGGATGACCTTGAAAATGGCAATTTATTCATATATTTTTATTTTTTCTGTGGGCTCCTCACTTCCCATCTCATAAATTTAGACCTACATGGGTAGTTGGCCTGGGCTGTAATCTTCTTTTTCTATATTGCACCTCTTTTCCTATATGGAACTCCAAAGTTTGTCGGTGTACTAGGAATTTGGAGAACAAATTCATGTTTGATAGAATGGAGTTGGAATTGGAGTTTTACAAATGAGTAGACTAACATGCCAATGAAATGAATCTTTGGGAATCTTAACATTTAGAGGTTGGAGGTATTCACATAAAGTTTGGGGGTATTGTCCTAAAGATTTTTTTGAAGATTTTCTAAATAGAAGTTCTAATATTTAATACATATAAATTTATATGTATATTTTAATAATGTTTATACCAAACAAAAATTATTTTAGAGTACTAGATAATATGATTTACTTTATATTTTGTAGTACCTTATTAGAAAGTGTAATGAAATATATTTGTACACAAATCTAACATCACCATAATATTTTGTCTGTTTATTCTTGGTCAAAACCAAGAAAGCGATGCTTTCTGTAAAGATCCTGTAGTCCCATGTCAATGAATGTTGCTGGACATTATGGAGCTGATTTATTTAAGCTCTCCAATGCTGGAGAGAGGATACACTTTCATCAGTAAGCCTGGGTGATCTAGCAAACCTGTAATGGATTTCTTCAAAGTAATTTGCTATTTGCTAGAAAATGTAATGAACCCTGGACCAGATTCATTCCAGGTTTCCTTAATTGACCAGCTTCACTGATGAAAGTGTATCATCTCCAGACTTGGAGAGCTTTAATAAATCATTTTCTATTTGTTAGTAAATGTTTTCATTTCTGGACTAGGTCCATTCCAGGTTTGTTGCATCACCCAGGCTCACTGTTGAAAGTGTACCCTCTACAGCACTGGGGATCTCTTGGAGGAATCAGGCCCCATGTATCTATATATGACATCTCCTGAAGTTATCAGTACGAATTCCGGCATGGATAATGCATCTAAATGAAATATTAAAAATAAAATCACTAAGAGCAGACATTTATATTTATGTATACATGTTTTCTGGGAGCTTTCTGAAGTAAATGTATCACCACTGAAAATTATTAGAGCATAATAAAATACTGTTACAGTTGTATAGAGGTTTTTGTAAATGGAACATATTTATAACTGAAACTGGTCTAAAGTTTTATATGTGTGGGAGAAATGAGTATTCACATCTCAAATCCTTTTGTATAAAAACATTTTATAAGTCTTTTTATGTGCTGATAACCTTTCAGCCTATTGTTGCATGTAACAGTTTGATCAGTGTCTGATTCAACAACCAGGGCTGTGAGCTTTTCACTTATAGCACAGCCACTTCTCCAGCAAGCTTCATGACTAACCAGAAAACAACTGACTGTCAGATGGGTGCCTAACTTTATTATCGTGCCCATTGTCAGATCATTCAAAATTGATTTTAGAAAACACATACATACCTTACTTATTTTTAATAAAGAATACATTTAAAGCAGAATTAAACTAAAAAACAAAACAAGATCAGGGATCATAGAAGGAACAGCCAGAGCCTCCTGAGATGTGTGATGTATGCATGCCAGGAGGCTCTGCGCTTGCCGTGGCAATATAGAAGAAAAAGCACTTTACCTTTATTTTTATTTTTTTTTAAAAAGGTTTTAAACTCTCTCCAAAAAAAAAAAGAAAAAAGTAATTTTTACTTTACATAAAAAGGTTGTCTACCCTTTTCTGTAAAGTAATAATTTTGGTAAAATTTCTGCTTTAACAGTACATTTATGTAAAACTTGATGCATAATTTTGTTTAGATTCTTAACGTAGACGTTCCATGAAAAATGTCTGCTTTCCTGCCAGGCCACTACTGTCCCCTGGGATGGCTCAGCGCTCTAAATCACAAAACATGTACCCATGCCCACTGCTGAAGTGCATTCTTGAAATGTTTTGTGCCCAGGAGGAAGTGGTGATCCATGTCAGTCCTTCCATTTGCATTTGTTTTTTTTAGCATGTCTCTACTTCACTTTAAAACTCTGATAAATTGTCTTTTTGTCATACTAGCAATGTTATATCTAATTAAGTAGTTACGTTAAAATCACATTTTATAAAAATAGGTTACCTTCTCAGCACCTACCACAAAAGGATTGTTTTGCTTACGGAACCTCTTATATTTTATATAATATAAGTAGCTAAATATTTGGCTGGAAAAAAAACATAAAAGTATATTTTCTACTTGATTAAAAAGTACTGGAGTCAGCACTGTAAAATAAACTGCTACTATAAGGTTTCATACATGCTTCCAATGAACTGACCTAAAAACTGCTTTCCTTGGCATAATCTAGATTTAACAATCCATATATTGTTCGGAAGATGAATGAAGTAAATAGAGATTTCATTAGCCATCAAAACCATTCTAAGCTCTATTACTCTTGTCTGTCATGCTGATACATTTCAGAAGCGGTGAATAGAAAGTCTGCAACAATGATACAGCAATGACTCAATAGCCTAGTCAGGGAGGCTGGATGACATATTTCTCAGTCAGCTGTTGAAACACTGTATTAGCAATAAACCTTCCATGGGCCATAAAATAATGTAAAAATACAGGTTGAATAGGTGATCATTTATGTTAGTACCTGCAGCCATTGGTAAATATATATTTTTATAATGCTGTAGTTACTGACACCAACCATTCAACAACCATCTTTCATTACTTTGACTGTGTTGATGGAGTTTTCTTCAATTAAAACAGGTTTTGCACAATCATAGCTATCTATGGAATGCAAATCTGTATAAAGCAGGCCAAATCTATCAACCTGAATGGTTTCTGTGTTTTCCAGTTTTTTGCTCTGTACTGTGATGTTAAAAGATAATATTACATTATTTTTGAATATATTATGCATTGTAAAAATACAAAGAGGCATTCTAAGAGAACATGGCACATAAACACACTACTTTTACACAGAAGCACATCCAATAAATGTGATTTTCAGTCCATGGTCACCTTGGTACCTTACACTTATAATAATAAATAAATACACTAACATATAAATTATAGTAAACACTTCTATACAGTGGGCCAATCATCTGTATTGCTATAGCTATAGTGATTTTATATAGCAAATATGAACATTTGATAGAATGTATGAGTGGTTAAAGAGGAAGTGATGTTGGCAGGAAGTAAGTATAAGTTTACTTGACCTTGGGGTGTTTGATGAAAACACAAATCTGCATTGAAAGATAGTAAATATCAATCGCAAAATTGCCCGAGGAGGCAAAGAATTAATCAGGACATTGTGGAAGCATGCAATACCTGTCATAAGTGATTGATGTTCCTTATTTAAAATTAAGTAATACCTGTGTATATAGGTTATTATGTTGTTGTATTCTTAAAGCTTAAACCAACTCCTCACCTCTCTGCACTATCCATACCTTGGGCTGGCACTTAGCTTTCTCACTTTACAGTGCTGAACAACTGGTCTAGGGGTAGGATGATCTCATCTGTGCCTGTGACTGTAACACAGTCTTATTTTACAGACTGTGGGGGACTGGCTGCAGAGAAGCCTGCAGTGTGTAGCTAGGCCCCCGGAAAGGAGAAAGCTTTCACTTAGCCTGGAATTCAACTTTAAAGTGAACCTGTGTCCAGATCATGGCAGGTACAGTCAACCTGAAAGTGTAAAACGTGCAGCAGGTGTTTCAATGCTGTTAGAAACCAACTAAAACTAACTCTTAGGGCTCTATTTCAAAAAATACATTCCTTCAAACACTATTTAGTGGGAATCAATTAAACACATGGGCCTGGAAGATTCAGTCTTTGTTGTGACCTTTAAGGATCTTTAGGTATGAATATGCCTGCTTTTCTTTGGTAACATTACTTAATCCTGACCCTGCCTGCAGCTGCAAACCTTATACCGATCCCTCTCGCAAACATTTTACACCATACTAGGTGAGTTGTGGAATGCCCTGTTAGTGAATATTAACCTAACCTTCATCCATAACTTTTTCATGCATCATGCAAGTAGAGGCAAGATTGTTTTTGGTGTGTTTCTGAAAACATTAAAAAGGCTTACGATCCTTGTAAACAGCACTGAAACTTTAGTAACTAAATAAAAAACACAAATTTTCATCCTTTGCAGGATATTGTTGGTGAACATGTTAGGAGAATTCACATTTCAAAAAGCATATCATCATTCTGGAACTAATCTACATAAAATTACTGCAACCCATGTTTTTACTTTGAAGCTATATGTTTACCCCAAAACAGAAATTAGTATCTATTTTATTGTGTAATGGGTTTTATGTAGTAATTTATATTTGTATTTGATATAGGCTTCTTGTGTTGATGGTGTATTTCAGTGAGCTATGGCTTCCCAAGCATATATTGTTTCAACATTCTTCCTTTAATATAGGATAATATTTTTATAGGATGTTTTTTTCCTCTCCATTTAGTATATTTTATTGTTATTTTTAAGCTGAGAAGATGCAATTAAACATGCTCCACTAAACACATTGAAAAGTCAATTTTATGACTGGCTGCATTTGAGAATAAAAGCTATTATTTCTGGAGTGGGCGAAATGGAGACCTGCTGGTGTAGGTCATTGTTAACAAAAAAAAAGGACCAAAGGTATATAATGAACCACTAGCATAGCATTGAATAGAAGCAGTCACACATAGATTTTACACTTAACTAACAGAACATGTGTTAACCTGTTTCCATAAATACATCTCTTACCAGGGGAAGCCACCACCAGTCACTGTAAATCTGGAAGGCAAGCAGAGGGATTAAATAAAACCATTATTGCAGCTTCAGTAACTTGGTATACCAGATACAAGGTATGACTCTAATTATACATACTGCTATGACTATAGTTTCCAGTAAATTTGAGTTAAAGAGGAAGGAAACCCAAAAACTACCCAAAACAAAAAAAATACACTTACCTTCAATCCCGCAGACCAGTCAATCTGTCCCGAGGTTTCCTCCATCGGGACCCATGTTGTCCCGGTATCCATCATCAGGCTGGCGGGCTAGGCGCCGCCATCTTCTCTCTGTTCTTCAGGGTTCTTCTTTGGGTGAGATCGGGTGACATAGATGGGAGAAAAAAACTGGCTGATCTCACTGAGCATGCGTGAGGTCGACAATTTCTTTCCTTTTGGCGAAAGGGCTCCTTCTGTGCATGCCCGAGATGCTTGGGCACGTGCAAAAGGAGCAGCCGAGAGCCTCCCCGGATGTGTGACGTAGGTATCTCGAGAAGCTTTGCGCGCCCATTCATTCTCGATTGCCTAGGTGATACAGAATTAAGGGGCTGGTGCTGCACCCTTTTTTCAATAAAACAAGAACACAAACAGAATTTTTACATTTCATAAAAGTAATGTCTACACTTTAATCTAAAGGGAAAATTCTGAGTTTAGGTATGCTTTTCTGCTCAAGTTTCTGCTCAAGTAAAAATGAATTGTGTGTTTTTGTCTAGTGAATACACCAGTTTACACAATTTGCTCATTGTCAGCAGTCAGGTATCCACAATCAACATTATATAAGCAATAAAAAAATATTTCCCTAATTAATAAAGTATTCCATTTTGTAAACCAACACCCATGGCTTTCTTTTAACTGTATCTGTTTTATATTTGATTTGTTCCAATGATTATGTAAAGAATTTACATGAAAGGAAACAATTTGTATATATCATAACGAAAGTGATAATATATTTTAAAGTTCTAAGGGAACTGGGCAAGATTGGTAACTGTAACAACTATAGGATCCAGTTTGAATTATAATGTTTCAGCTACCCTAATGCTATTTACACATATAAAATGCAGCATTTAGTAATTTCCAGACAGTGCTGCAGCTGGTTTTAAACTGAACCCAAATACTCAGTCTATTGGTCTGCTGGGCTAATCATTGCTGAAGGCACACTTGCTACAAAGCTAAGCATAAACATCTTCAATTTTATGACAGCCTTTAAGAATAGATGTGCTGCTGGCCCTAGAAGAGCATCTGGACAAAGAAAGCCACTTAACCTCAGTTAACTGTAGAGGCACTGACATGTCATGCTATGGCTTCACTTATGTTTGTGTGTTATCAAAGCCCTCTCTAGCTTTGAAGTTATGTTTTGGGTCATATGATCCAGCAGTTTCATATATTAGAGTCAAGGTCAATAAAAGCATCCATTTTTATGGATAATTAGGTCTGCCATGCTAACTTTTCAAGATCGGCTTATATTTACTCTGAGTAAAAGTGGAGTGGGAGTTTCTTATATTAAGGTACGAAAATACGAAATAAATAGATCTCCCCAGGGGTTAAATAGGGGTTAATGAAAAACCTCCCTGGTGGTCTAATTATGTCAGTATTTTTATGTCAAAAGCGGTACATTGTTTTGCATGGAATTTTTTGTTTAATTTTTTAGGTCCGTAATTCCTAAGAATAACTCCTAGATATGATAATGTTTGATACACAAATCATAAATTATAATATATGAATTATAAATAATTATAAAAATAATATAATATACATTTAATAATTTTTAATAATATTACAATTAACAATAATAGTTAAATTTTTGTTTTTATTTATTTTATTTTTTTTTACTTCATCACTGTGATCAATGTTTTAAAAGTAGATTACAATGTAATCTACTTTTAAACTTCCGTCAGGTCCAGGCTCCCAGCGTACCCAACGCTCATGGGCATCTCATCGATCAAGCCGGGGATGTGATGCAGAAGCCAGCCGGGGATCGATGGAGGACGCCACTGGGTTTTGAGGTGCAGGTTGGAAAAATTCACCCCGGGCCACACTCGGGAATACCGCCAGGGGGTGTTAAAAAAAAATCATACATGATATTAAATTATGAGAAAAGAGCAGCACAAAGAGCCCACACATTGTAGGCCAGTCCTGGAGATTACACAGGGCGACATTTAAAAGTATTGAAACGGTATCAGATTACAGTGACGGACAATAAAAACCTCCCCGGGGAAATCCTGCAGGAGTGGATTTTTTCTTCATTTTACAGTGCAGTGGTAATCTCTGCTCAGTCATTCATCAATCTGCCAGGGTAGATTTATGAACGACTTTGCAGGACTGCTGTACACATTCTAGATTTACTTCTCTCAGTTGTGCTTACCTCAATGACAATTACCTAGCGTGTGTACGTAGCTTAAGAGCTATATAATTAGAAAGCATGGAAACACTGTCTGCCATTTGTTACTTAAAGAAATCAAAGCTATAATTATGCATAGACTGCTAAAATGAATTGCTCAGCACTGTTTTCATTGTTTATTAATGCATTGCAGTCTGGATTTCATGTTACACATGGTTGCATTAGGTCATGTACAATCATACATCATGTATTGGTAATCACAGCTACACTAAAGCTTGTACATAACACTACACATCAGCTATTATTAAACATTTAGAATTTTCTTCCAGAATTGCCCAATCAGCTGCACATCAGATAAATTAAAAAACAGCCATAACATTCCAATGATATTACAGGTATTTCCTCTTCTACTCTGGTGCAATGGCCTGTCCTTACTTCTGCAATGACTGCACAGGGTAGTAGTACCCTGATTTCAGGCTGCATGAAGATAACATTTCAGAGGGTAGGGCCATGACACTCTGGGCAGAAAGTTGGTTGAATGATGCTGGCCATAAATCAGCTTTGTAGAATAATGCCATCTAAAGGTGGAAAGAAGAAGTGTAGGGGACAACTTTGGGTTGAAGGTGAGCTAAGGTGATGCTGTATACAGTGAGGCATAATACTAGACATAGTGAAAAATACATTTTGGTTGTAAATACACTTTAAGCTGGTCTTTAAGACCATTTCATTTTTGGGGGGTTCTAAAGCCCACATACTCTGTATATGTAATACAGATTATTGAATAATTCAAGTAAACAAACAGGAACACAGAATACAGATGATCTGTAAAAACCATATCTGCTGTAGTAAATTTGACAAAGTAGGATATTACATTTAACATACTCTAGGCATTCCAATTTTATGTGTTTGCTACATTCCTGCATATTCTCAGAAAGACAAATATCCTAAATCCCGAACTAAGCAGTTGTTGGACTCACTTGTCAGTACTGAAAACAAATAACTTATATTTCCTGATAAAGGAAAAGTTTTTTATATAAGAAAATATATAATCAGGAGCTGAGCTATCAAATCTTACCAACCGTTATTTTACTGCAAGCGTTTCTTCCAAGAAATAACACATTCCTTTACATAGCCCCTGTAAATAATTCAGTGTTTTCCTTACTAAGATGTAGATTAAAAAAAAAGGGATTCCCTTTATGGTACAGTCTATACTTCCAGTCTCTGGAGACTGGAGGCAAGTAATTTATTATATCACAAAGCAGTAGTTTTAGGCATTATTACAGAAATGCATTTCAATGTGACAAGGGAAATTCATTTACGTCTATCTGATTGTCTTGTCACAGTAGTAAGTAAACAGTGACTGCTATTGAAGTAAAGATGTTAAGTAAGTGGGGGAAGACATATTTCATATATATCTGTGGCAGCATTTAATGTACTGCTAAGCAGGTGTAATGTATTTTAATTACCTGAAGACTGGTATTATTAAATTATAAGGAAGGAATATTTTGCAGCATTTACAAACAACTAATTGTATTTTGACTAGTTTAAGGGTGGTTATGGTTTGAGACTACACATCTCCAGCTGCCAAGGTCACTCTGACCTTAGCATGTCTGCAAGGAAATGTAATTTATAGAACAAATTCTTGGATGTGTATCGTGGCATCTCTTCAAGCAAACACCAATGTCACAGATGGCTGCAACCCAAGGCAAAGACACCAAGCTGAAAGTAAAGTGCCAGGTTTAAAAGCCAGTATTTAAAACACAGCTAGCAGGTTTAGGTCAAGGATTTTGACCCACATGGTAATGCAATTACACTGAAAGCAACTATTCAACTTAGCTAAAATTCTGATTGAGGTTCTTGGGAGATAAATCTTGTGCCAGTAGATTTAACACTGCTTAGTTATATTTTGATTTGCAAATTTCAGGAACCTATGACAGCCAAGTAGTTTTCATTTTTACTAGTAAAATAAGTAAAAATGTAATTAAAAAAATAAACATAACTTATAATAAAAAAATTTTGACTGGTGGTTGCTGGATTTTTGTGTAATTCCCTGCAGTTTAATCACATTACCCTCTATACAAGATTTGTAGAAGATCAGTAAGAAGTCTGCAATGAGAGAGTAGTTCCTAGAGCTGGAATAGCATCTTTCTCTATGGGAATCTGCTTCCTTTAACTTTAACTGTACTTTAGGGTACATTACTAATAAGTTGGTAGTTTAAATAGCAGAAAATACTCATCAGTTGGACACCAAGCACAAATGTATTACAATGTCCAGAAAATTATAAAGCCATATTAGCCCAACCTAATAAAAGATGTACCAGAATGATACATCATAAGTCTTGTAGGATGTAAGTTGCATAACCCTGACATATGAAGATATAAATTTGCCCAGGAAGTTTGACAATAATGATGTGTTTTATTGGGTTTCACAATACTTTACAAAGACATCTCTGGGACTTTTTGGTTAGGAGGGAAAATACTGGACAGCCCAGTAAATTAGCAATGAATTACTAAGTCACTTCATGAAAGCCAGTGAATCTGCTGACATCAGATTGGACTTAGGCTTCAACAAGGCATCAGAACTTTGAATTTGTACCAAGCCAATGTGTGAAAGAAACCAGCAGGTCTAGTGGAGCTTTGCTCTCTTTAGGTCATTTTACTTTGAATCCCTGTGCAGCCAGAAGCCCTGTTCATAAATCGCCTGGCTCTCAGTTTGTGTCTTCCTCTTGCCCTGTACCATGTGACTCCTTGCCTCTAAGTGGAATGTGCCGGTCAAGCTGGAGGTTGCTGCCATTGACTCTGTGCCTTGTTCATGCTCCAGCCAAGTCGTCTGGTGACATTGAGAGTCGCCTATCCTGCCAATGAGTTCCATGACACAAGTACATTCATTAATGCAAACTTTTTACTTTCATCTCATATTTATTTAATTGTTGTTTTGTCTGTTCCATTCAGTTTATGAAGAAGGCATTTTGTTTCAATCAGTTTTATTAAGTTTTCAGAGAAATAAAAAAAAATAACAGCTAAACATAACAAAAGAACCAGGTATACAACACATACATCATGTCAAACATAACATTGTAAGCTTCGAATTATCAGACATATAGTACCAGGAAGCTGCATATACCCCAAAAATATGACAAAAAACATAACAGTTCTAAAGGGATCCCATAGCACATATTAAACCTGTGTAAAAGGCGGAGGGGGAGGAGCTATACAGGGGGGATGGGACAGCAGCTGGGGAGGAGCTGAGGCGGGGCTTACTATGACTGGGCAGGCTAGTGCAGCGCTGCCTGGCGCGGTCCATACCCGTGCTCAAGCTCACCGCATCGGGCACAGAGGGAGAGGAATGGACTGTGGAGAGATGGCCCGGGCAAGCTGTGAGGCGGCCGCGGTCCAGACCTGTGCTCACCGCTCCGGGCAAAGAGGAACAGAGGAGAGACAAGTAAGAAACATATGTTTAGGCTACATTTGGACCATAAGACGCAGGGACTTTTTCCCCCCACTTCTGGGGGGAAAAAAGTGCGTCCTTTGGTCCGAAAAATACGGTAGTTAATAAATGATTTTTATAAAGGATTTTTATACCACAAGAGTTTATCTCTTTGTTTTGTATATGGTGATTCTGAAATTACCCTGCTGGTGGTACCCCAACACCCTCCTTGTTGTTTCCCACTAGTGGTGGTCAGAAAATTCCAATCAAAGTCAACTCCAATGCACCAAATTTGAGCTATTTTGACCTTGGAGATTGGAGAACAGAATTTGAGCAATCCAAATTTGAGCATCCAGTGACAGAAGGCTATATTGGCAAACTTGTCTCTGTTATTAACAGAAGGCTTACATAACCTTTTTTGTTGAAGTATTGTTGATCTCATATTGTAACTGTTAACCAAGAGAATTACCAGCCATTATTTCCAGACATACACAGATAATGTTTTTTTGACAGTTGTCTAAAAATGTACTTGTTTTCCCCTATTGTGAGTGTAAATGTGTTAACATATTGTGCTAGTTTATGGAAGCAGGCCTCACAAGAAACCAATCACTAGGGTATCCTTGACCTAAACTCTTTAATGGTAGTGGTTAGAATCAATTCTGATTTGGATTTTAGCTAATCTGACATCAGATGGGAAGGCTAGACTTGAGCAATTCAAGGTCAACTCCGAGTTTGGCACTCCTGGTGTGAGGGAATACCAGTACCAATAACAAGCAGCCACATTGACATGCCTGTCTTGTTTTTCTACAGAGGGTTGATGTCAGTGCAGCCCTGTATAAAAGACATGTCTGAACAAGGTGCCATTTTGTGCTACTGCATTAGTGAGACAGGGACAGCTTGGAACAACTAATAGGAAGAAATAGGACTGCTATAGAGAAAACATACAAAGGGGCAGATAGTACTTGTGATTTTCTGCCACTGTGCTGGTCAGAAAGGGATAGCTTGGAGCAGCTAACAGGGATGAATAGGAAATCAAAAGAAAAGAAAACACACAAAGGAGCAGACAGTGATAGTACATTTTATCCAGTTTTTCTCATTTTGACTGTTACCCAGCAATTATTTCCAGCTACATCCAGGCAATTTGTTTATTATTGTGGCATTTTTACAGCACAATTAATGATTAACATAACAGAAAAAATAACTTCAGACTAGCCCCATGCTGTCCAAGGTTCCTAAAACTGGTTAAAGAAACCATTATAGTAATTTTTACAAAAAATAGGAATTCTAAACCTATTTTAAAAAGTCTTAATTTTGAAGGGCACCAGCACTATTACTTAGCACACAACAACTGAAAGAAGACATTTGCAGTATTGGTAATGCTGGTAGCAGTAGTGGTGGTGCTGGTTCGAGTAACGGTGGTAATACATTACAAAAAAGGAGGTATTGAAAAACAGCAGGTAGGCAAGTAGCACTTGGTAGCAAATTTATGGCATACTATGGGTCAGGGTTGGGTTATGATGAAAATGTTATTCTGAACAAGACATGGGTTGCAGGTGAGGGTGATGGGGAAGACAGTGGTGGAGATAATGAGAAAGGTACTGTGTGGCAGCATCCCTTTTTGGAAGGCAAGGCTTCACTGCTGCAGATAACCCTCGCAGAGCCCTGGGAGCTTCAGGTATTGGCGGTTTAGTTCATCAGGTGTCCCCTGTATGGGCATTTTTTATGACGACTATATCTCATCCAACATCCAGTTTCCAAAAAGGTATAAGATCAAATGTTGGTGTGGCTACTGATGCTCTTGGTCAGGGGTCGGCCCGATACGGCGAAGGCAGTAGTTCGTTCCGACCTAACGCCCCCTGGCCGACCTGACTTAAAGCCAGCCACCAACCTGCCAGGGGGCCAGGGGGCAGTAGTTCCTAACGCAGTTGCAGTTGCTGCCCTATTTATCACCACGGGCGTTGATATTTCCGCCGCTGCGGTAAATAGGGAAAGCTCCCTGCTCTTGGTGTTGCCAGTTTTAAATATAAAATAAACATTAGTATACATGATTGAGTGAATGATTTTTTATTTATATAAGGGTTAATTTATGATTGTTAAATATAAAATTTGTTTATGCGTTTCAATTAATCATTTGTTTCTTTTTGTTGGCACCCAGCCTTGCACACAAGGGCTCTCAGAACAATGATTCCTATAGATATGAAATTGTGGACCCACTGTGTCATCCACCCTGTGGGTGGAGACGTGCACGGGGCGTAGGGTCTAAGCAGTAGCTTGGTCTTCTTCAGAGCCTCTAGAGGTGAGGATGTTGTTCGGCACGATACTGCCAGGTTGCAGCCCCCGTGCCTGCCAAGGCAGGTGACTGCCAACAAGCAGGGACTGAAGCATAGTACAAAAGGGAAATCTAGGAGGGTAGTCAGATGAGCCAAAAGGTCAGGACCGGCAGTGAACAAGGATAGTCAGGAAACAGCCAAGAGGTCAGGACGGGCAGCAAGCAGGAGTAGTCAGGAACAAGCCAAGGTCAGTACACAGAGAATCAGGAACAATAGAGATAAACAACAGTAACCTGGAAGCAGGGCCAAAGGAACTCCTTGTTCAGGCAACTTCCTGTTGCCAGGTCACTTCCTTAAGAAGGGGAGATGGGCATGGATCAAGTGAGCCGCAGACATCAATCCCACCAGCAGAGTGCAGTGCTGTTGCTGGGATGATCTTAGATGTTATTTAGATGTTGGCCAGCAGAGGGAGAGTGTCTGTGGAATACTCTGGTTCTCTGAGGCAAGGGAGCAGCTGACAGAGAATCACCTGACTTGGAGCAGGAAGTAAACAGAGTGTTGGATCCAGAGGCAGAGATGGTGCTGGCAGCAGGGGGCTTGCAAGGAAGGTGAGCAAGAAGGAGGCACAGGTGACCTGGACTTGTGGGAATCTGTGACACTCTGCCTCAATTCAGGTATATTTGGACACAATAGCAGCAACTTCTGCTAGGGCTCAATCCCAGATGGGTCTAAAAATTCGGACACAGGAGATGGTGGCACTAGTATGTAGGTAGGTAAGTGGTAGGTCTTATGGATAATAATTCAAGGACAGAAGAGGCAAGTATTGAACAGGGGGTTGTGGAAGGGTTACAGGGAGGTGTAAAGGCACCAGGAGCTTTACATTCAAAACCTAGCAAAACTGGGAGCTCCCAAGACAGCAACTTGATGAATTGCAAACCTAATGTTTTTCCAAAATATAGCCTTTTGGAATGTAAAGATGTGAACAGTTAGGTGAATACGTCTCAAAAATTTCAAAAAGTCTGGTTTTCAAACATGCTTCAAAACAACACATCATAGAATCATATGAAATGCATAGAATCCCAAGCTCACATTCATAACATATTCTTTCCATTCTTTAAAAGCACATCTGCAGTGCACTCAGTATTATTTATTATATTGACTGATATAGGTTATTTATGTTATTATCACAGGTTACTGGTATAGAGCTCAAGCATCTAAAAGTCATGTGTTCTCTTGTTACAATATAGACTCTGTTTTCGTTATAGGGTTTATGATGTAAGGTGAATGGGTACAGAACATTGTTGGTCCATGATGTCAGAGGTCTAAACCAAACTTCTATGTGATTACCTAATTCACCTTCAATTTATTTACCATACATTCTATATAACAGACCATACCAGTTTACCTTTGCATAGCTTCTGAAAGTGTGACATCTACTGTGCTAGCTATTAATAGGCATAAAAATATTTTTACCCAGGAGTTTAATAAAGCCCCACCTGAGCACCTGATAGGAATAAATATTTGCTTGCTCTTTCTCTTACTTATGCATTCTAATATAGGAGAAATGGGGCCAAACCTTGTAAGGACTCCATAGTAGCATTTTAAACTTGGTGACCACCATGAAGATTGAGCTTATCACATATTCATAAAATAAAGCTATCCTTCTGTGATAAACTGGATTGAAACACATTTAAGAATCTGCATGCTAACCAGAACAAATTTAACTAATCCTCTTTAAGTAATCTAGAAGGACTCCTATCCAGCTCATCGCTCTTGGTTTTCCCAAATATACAAATATAACCAACTGCAGCACAATTATGTATATAAAAAAAACACACATGCAAATTTTGAACAACTTTGTAACCATAATGTGTGTTCATTTCTGATTTTATCTCTAAAAGCTCGGTAATGATATGTACAATTTTGAATGATTAGCTACAAAAAAACAGAGTTTTGAAATAAAGATCAACATCACAATGAACTGAAATCTTAATTGACTTATTTCTGAAGAGCTGAACATATTACAGTATTGACAGAATATGCGCAATTAATGTACATTATGAAACCCACATAATGTCCTAAAGTAGCGATTAGTGCCATGTTTAATTGCTGTACCTCTGGGAACACAAATTACAGGGAGCAGATTGTTGAGTAATTTCCATAATCTGAAAAAAAAGATCCTGTCAATTAATTCTGTTTTCATTTATGGCAACACCAAAATAGGTTGACATTACTGGAAGGAAATGTTTTAAGTGCATGTTTTTTTTCTTGTATATGTAACTTTTGGTCATTAAGATACTACTGGCTTTATTGAATGGTTTGCAGGACCCTAAAAGTTAGTCTTTAGCAATTCCACCTTCCTCCCCAAAAAAAAAAAAATATGATTGCCCTGTAATGATGTTGCACAGTATTGCCTACAGGAAAAGATCCTGAAACATTATTTTTGTCAAAACTTTAAGAAAGGGAGTAAGGAACGTATAGGATCTCATTAAGTTACCTAAAGTTACCATTTATCTGTTTTTCTTCGCTCTCATGGGAGCATCTAAAGTGACTACTAAGTGGTTGCAGCGACTTTCACTTGCAGTCTCCTCTTCCCATTGAATAGCTCCATCCAATTATTCATTTAGAGACCATGAATGAAGGTAGACAAAATTTGTCCTCTCTTTTTAGATAATTCAGAGTGCTCTAGAGATTTTTTTTATCATATATACAATGAACCTAAGGGGGGCCTACAGTGTGCGGTGCAGAATTACCAGCAGTTGCATTTAGGGATCACCAACAAAAAGCACTGTACTTTATGAAAGTATTAGGTAGGTAGGTTAGATTCCTTATATGTCTCTCAATGTTTAATTTTAAATTAAGTGTTCTTCAAGGGCTTATTTTGTACAGGTGTGGATGGGCAAGCACAGCTTAATTTCAGGTGCATTTTGTTTGCATTTGGCATCTGAGACATTACTGAGATCGTTTATAGTTAACTGACAGCTGCATTTGACCTACACCTGTCCTCTTTATGATCTGCAGTTAACATTCTTGTAAATAGATTTACCTAGCTTTGTGCTACTTTTGCATTCAAATTGATGTGTATGGGGTAAGAACCTTTTCCAATATAAAGAAAATACTATAAGAAACAGACCCTAGCTGATTAAACTTGAATTATACATGAATAAAAAAGAAAAGATAAAAACACAACAGAGCCTCATTAAGGACAGATAAGAATTGCAGTAACAAGGGCCCCAGGCTCAATTTCCACCAGGTATATTATGTGCATGGTATTGGTATGTTCTTGCCATAATACACTATATAAATCCTGTTTATTATATGATTGCCCTGTAATGATGTTGCACAGTATTGCCTACAGGAAAAGATCCTGAAACATTATTTTTGTCAAAACTTTAAGAAAGGGAGTAAGGAACGTATAGGATCTCATTAAGTTACCTAAAGTTACCATTTATCTGTTTTTCTTCGCTCTCATGGGAGCATCTAAAGTGACTACTAAGTGGTTGCAGCGACTTTCACTTGCAGTCTCCTCTTCCCATTGAATAGCTCCATCCAATTATTCATTTAGAGACCATGAATGAAGGTAGACAAAATTTGTCCTCTCTTTTTAGATAATTCAGAGTGCTCTAGAGATTTTTTTTATCATATATACAATGAACCTAAGGGGGGCCTACAGTGTGCGGTGCAGAATTACCAGCAGTTGCATTTAGGGATCACCAACAAAAAGCACTGTACTTTATGAAAGTATTAGGTAGGTAGGTTAGATTCCTTATATGTCTCTCAATGTTTAATTTTAAATTAAGTGTTCTTCAAGGGCTTATTTTGTACAGGTGTGGATGGGCAAGCACAGCTTAATTTCAGGTGCATTTTGTTTGCATCTGAGACATTACTGAGATCGTTTATAGTTAACTGACAGCTGCATTTGACCTACACCTGTCCTCTTTATGATCTGCAGTTAACATTCTTGTAAATAGATTTACCTAGCTTTGTGCTACTTTTGCATTCAAATTGATGTGTATGGGGTAAGAACCTTTTCAAATATAAAGAAAATACTATAAGAAACAGACCCTAGCTGATTAAACTTGAATTATACATGAATAAAAAAGAAAAGATAAAAACACAACAGAGCCTCATTAAGGACAGATAAGAATTGCAGTAACAAGGGCCCCAGGCTCAATTTCCACCAGGTATATTATGTGCATGGTATTGGTATGTTCTTGCCATAATACACTATATAAATCCTGTTTATTATTAATAATAATAATAATATTTACATTCCAGGTGCTACAGCTGGCTTCAACAATCAAAAAACATACTGTAAGAATATTTTATTGTATTCAAAAGGCAAAGGATTTAAAATGGCTACATGTTGTTATATAGTAAATAACACCATACATAAACCATCTTTATTTTTAAACCTTTTTTTTTACCAGAATACCTTTTTGCCATGGGTCTTTTATCTTGACATGTGAGTTTATGAGTAATTTCTTTTCTTCTTCCTCTGGTGGTGCATAGGTCCTAAATCCTGCAGCATTCTCCTGTAAAATGGTTGCTGTTTAAAGTGAGATTCAAACTTACCTTGGGTATAAGTGATCCCATGGGACTTCTGAAGGCTGGCACTTTGCCAGTCCTGTACCACTCACAACCGCCCTCATGGGTAGAATCTAGTTGTAGCATCTTCCTTAAGGCAACAGTTCACTGGCATGATTGGCCCCAGTGGTGCTGAATCGCATTGCAATACACTAGTGACAAGGCCTATGGACTTTGTGAAGCATTACAGAATATGTTACTATATGGATACTAGTTATTAATAATAATACTAATAATAGTAACTAAAATAGGATGAGTGTTGCAGCAAAGCTGTTTTTTAGTGTTACTTTGTGAACAAATATATATTTTTATTTTTTATTTTATTTAAAACTTTAAAAAAAGAACTGGGTTCTTCTGGGCACATTTTACTCTGAAAATCTTCCTATAACCAAGTAGGTTTCTCATAAGCTTAAATGGTTGAAAAGAAAAGCGTGTCAGGGTGAAAAGCAGTTAGGAAAAAAGATAATGAAAATCAGCCTTTTGCTGCTTTTTGTATAGCTTTTTCTATAGCCAGGCATAGGCACAGAGGAAATCATTTTAAACACTTCCAGTCAGCACTGTGTATTCAGAGCTTCGGAAAACCCTCCACAGAACAGTCTGTGAATTATTGAAGCTTAAAGAATAATCTAGTCAGTCTTGTCAGAAAGCAGAGAGCTGAGTGCTCCCCTGGGAGCACCGGGGTATTCCCCTACCACACAGGGAATACAGCGCTGGGTTGCTGCATATCAAACAGTTCATTCCTGTTCTATTTATCTACCGCTCTCCCTGCCTCTCCTTGTACATTAGATTTTAGCAATGTGAGCTTTAGTACAACTTCAAGCCTAAACACACCAAATAAAAGGGACTCCCTGATATTTGGCATTTCACAAAAGAATTCAGATGATTGCTATTTTTTTCTTCTTTTTTATTAAAGCAACATGTGGGATGAAAAACATCTGCAGGTACAAATGTTTCCCTGGCAACCTAGTTCCTATGGTATTAGATGCTTATGTGCCCTAATGCACTTATGTAACATACAAGAAGAACAAATTGGCAGTAATAATAGCAAAAGGTTTTAGAGATCAGCAATCAGTAGGAATTCTCCTGGAGGAAAAAAATTGCCTTCGAATTACTGAAAGTACTTTACTTTGTGCTACGAAGGCCTCCCCCAGGGGATGCAGAGCATTACTTTGCATTGCCGGTTTGGAATAATTGTGATGTGAGCTTCCACTAAGTACAGCACACAGAGTACCAGCAACATGGGACACAGCCTAGGGGTTTGTGTGCTGCGGCTCTGTGAATCCTCTGATAGATAATGTCAGGCAGGTAGATCTTGGGGCTTTGCCTCAGGGAAATGTCAATCACCATTTTAGAATGTCTGCTGCAAGGCTGTGGAAGTGACATTTGCTCTGATGACAACTCACAAGTAGAAGAAAAGCTAAATATATTTACTTTATCACAAGCCATCCCAAAGGGATAAACTATACACAGCCTAAAGTATATTCATAGAAATTTTATAGTAAAGACGTATCAGCTTTTGTCATAAGGCCAAACAGAAATATTTTTCTGTTTGTCCCACATTAAGCCAACAAATACCCAGAAATGGCTTGACAAACCAAAATACCATGTATTTTTATTATTGCAGCCAACTGATATATTATTGGCCTGAAAAGTATAGAACAATTGGAGACAAAGAAATCATGAAATCACACATTTTAATCTAAATCCGTATATTATTAAATCAGACAGATATGACAATTTTTTTTCCAGTTGAATTCAATAAAGAAGAAGCTTTACACTGATGAGGTCATCCTTCTGCTATGTCATACTTTATACTCCACATGCCCAAAGAACTCCAATTCTAGTATTTTACTGTTACAAAACAATGTGGTATAGACGTTTGAAACATACAAAATAGACAGAATGAATCAGAGAGTTAAGTATATTTATGATCAAAGCTTTTTTTTCATTTTGCTTTGAATAGAATGGGTAAGTATACTATATGGGTAAGGATACTATATACTATAGTAAAAAAGCAAAGCTGATTAACTTCAATGAGTTACCGCTCATTGCATTTTCCCAGTTGTATTTTAAGGTTTTATCTCCAAAATGGGATCCCAGAACAGGGTTTGTAGTTACCTTGGATGCATGTGAACGGCAGATGACACCTTGGGTCAATAAAGCCTGCAGGAAGCTGTTGGTGGTGATGTATTAATCGCTGAGCTGGGTCTCTGGTGAACAGGTTCCAAGAATGGGAACCAGAAGGCTGTATTTCAGAATCCCTTTTCAACTTTATACTCAACAACATGCTGCTTTTAACATAAACTCAAACAGAAGATATCCAAGTAAAAAAATAAATAGGCATTATCTAATGACATCTGACTTTGAATACACCCGATTTCCAGTACATTGGAACTACCAGCTTTGAACCATTAAAGCAGACTTCAACACCTCTGAAGGTTCCTTGTGGTATCTGGGACCAAGGTCACAACAGTAAATTGTTTAAATCACACTGCCTTCTCTGACCTGCATTCACCCCACAGGCTGCCCTGCTGCATCTCTTACCCAGGAACATAACACATACCTGGCTTCCACATGATCTAAATGAAAACATAATTCATTAGCCTTTTTCTTTTGCTACATGGTCCACTTGTGACTCTCACCTGTGCATTGTAAGCACTTTTGATGGTAGATCAACATCGGCACTATAACTTACACTTTCTCAGAGCCAACAGTTTTTCAACAATTTGTGCTCTAATAGCTCATTTGTGGGATTGGACCAGACTAGCTAACATACCAGCCTACATATACAAACCTATGAATGAACCCTGGGCACCCCTGACCCTGTCAAAAGTTCATCAGTCATTCCTTATTGGACCACTTTTAGGTGCTAACCACTGCATACCAGGGCTAACTCACAAAATGAAGAGGCTCTGATCCATTGGTCTAGCAATCCGGGATTATGACTTTATGATGCTGGATCACTTGATTGAAAACAAGTTTACTTCTGTGATCCTAAATGAAGTATTTGTCCTGTGTTTTTATTATATTTTTATATTTATTATAATAAATATTTTTATGGTATTTATGTCATTTCCAATCTTTCTGGAAATGCATGAATGTGCCATGTCTGTGAGTGAAGTCCTGCTATCAACGTTAAGTTATAATCTTTATACCATATAATCTTATATTATATAATCTTTTAACAAAAAAAAAACACCACCTACAGCTTTAAAGTACTGCCATCACAAAATTTGTTGGGGAGCCTTAGATCACAGAGGCAGATTTTTGTACTGCTCCAGTCCAAGAGAACTAATCATTTGTCTAAGCTTACCTTTAAAACAAAACTTCATCTGTGGCAACATGTTGGTCAGAAGAATGTAATGTACAATACAGCATAAAGAGTGTAATGGTCAGGAATATGTGAAGTGCACTGAGTGTAAGGGTCAGGAAATGCCTTAGATCCGGGGTCAGCACACTTTTTTGGCTTCTAGGCTATTTTAGGAGGTCAAGAAGGCACACTAGGCTGGACTCTCTCTCGAGTCCCGTGCTGATGGCTCGGCCCCTTACCAGGTACGCCCCTGAAGGGAAATCCCTCCCCTCCGCAATGCATACAGATGAGAGGGAACGGCCCTGAAGGGAAATCCCTCTCCTCTGCAATGCATACAGAGCAGAGGGAACGCCCCTGAAAGGTAATTCCTCTCTTCCGCAATGCAAAAGGAGGAGAGGGAACGCCCCTGAAAGGAAATTCCTCTCCTTCGCAGCGCATACGGAGGGGAGGGAATGTCCCTTTATCCCCGTATGAGGCTTCGGAGCCTTGGGTTGCCGACCCGGGATTGGGCTGGATCAACTAGGGGGGCGTTAGGCCGGAACGGACTGCCTTAGATACACAGTTTGTTTTCTAGCCTGTTGGTTCTCTTTTTATCATATCATAAACATATAAGATTAATACATAAAACCCCTCAGAATAGTCAGTAAGTTGTGCAATTGTTGTATCATAAATATTCGCTAGCATGACAGAGCTTTTACCTTCTCTGTAGTGCTATTTAGTGTATTGAAGGCAGCAGTCTGCTGTAAATATTTTTTTTCTCTTTGCTTAGAGTTTATACTTGGGTAACACCTAGTGGCATCTCCAGGAACTGCATTTGTCTCTGTTTTGTTTGAAAGATCAGAGTTATCAAAGACAAGTTGTTTGTAACACTCTACATGATGACACCTTGAGCCTTGGTGGCCAACAATAATGCACCAAATGTAAGAGCAAATGACCCATTACCCACTCAAGTGTACCAAACACTTTACCCTGTAAAAAATGACATATAGATTTACAGACTAGGTGCATTTTGTGGCCCAGGCTTATACTTATACTACAAAGTATTTTCCTGCTTTTTCAGGTAGTAGTAGATATTTATATTTGGATCTGCATACATTACCCTTCCTAGAGGTAACCCCGAGTGTGACTCGGGGGTGGAAAAAAGTTGCTAAAAGCGGTAAACCAATGGGAAGTTACGGTAAATAGAGCTTTACCTGATCCGCCGGTGTCCCGTGCCGTTCATAGTCGTGATCTCCGTCTTCTTCCTCTGGCCAGCTTCTGCATCCGATGAGTCACCTGATGACATTGGTGCGTGTGTACGTTGCCGGCGGGGCGGGAAATTCAAAATCCATTTGTATTGCATTCAATACAAAATAACTGTATTGAATGCAATACATTGGATTTATATGTGTAAACCCAGTACATTGTTTTCAAGGACATTTATTCTACAGTATATATAATAGTATGAGTATATTATGTATTTTTTTTAAAAAAAAATTTAAAATATATAGATTTTTTTAATTTATTAAATTCATTATTTTTACATGATTTTTTGTTTCAAACTTTATTATACTCATACTATTATATTATACTGTAAAATACATTTTCATGAAAAACAATGTACCACTTTTAGTCATATAAAACCGGAAAGAAATGAACCGCTAGGGAGGTTAAAGTATATTTGGTAGATGCTGTTTCTGGATAACTTCCAAAGATTGAGGGCCTCACTGTTATCAGACTAGCAGATAAAGACTTCCACATTATGACCTTCCTGTGAAAGGTGATAAATACTTGAAAGTGTTTCAATTACATTTGCCTGCGTGTATTTCAAGCCTAACTAAATTTAAAGTATAAATTAGTTAAATACATTCAAGTGAAACAAAACAAAAGCTTTGATTGTCTTAAAGTCCGTATTTTTTCAGAAGCCACAGAATGAATAGAAAAGTCTGGCCCACACCAGCATTTTTCAGAAAGCAGGAGCCAGGGAAGTGGATTGTCAAGAGGAATTCATGTGGCTGCGATGGAGCTTGGAGGCTGAGGGAGGCTCCACTGGGGTAAACTGCGTTAAAAATAGATCTGTGTATATATGAGGATAACACAAATCATGGTTTTGTACATAGCTTCCTGAAAACATCATATTATCCTTCCTCTGCATTCTTCTCAAGAGCCCTCTGCCCAAATGGAAGCAGTAGACTAGAGAATACCTATGTAGCTGGTAGGTGTCAATTAGAAGAAAATGGGCATTCCTAGGGATTTTGCAGAAAAAAAATTGATAACTAATACACCAACTCTAATGACTGCACAGCTCCCAGATTTGGGATATAGGAAAAAGGGACATTTTAGCCTGAAATATGTGAACAAATGACACATCCTGCATAAAAAGATTTAGTGCAAAATAACACTTTTTAATAGTAAATAGAATACATTTTTTAAAGAGGTGTGTATAGTCACCCAAAAAGGACATGTGGAGGAAAAAGAGCAGAGGAATTTGGTTCTAAAAAATGGTAAATCAAGGAAACTTGGGGGGTATGAAAATGGTAAGCTGCAATATATTTAATTTTTGTTACAGATTTGACGTACACCTTAAATAGGCACTTGCACTATAATCCGTGTTATTTCCAAGAGTAAGTGCGTCACAACACAAGGAGCAGCTTGGCTGTGAATTGCTGTCTGCAGACACTTGCAGATTTTGCAGATTGCCTCTCTTCCAGCTGACAGATGTTTAACCTCTCTTTTATAAATGCCATATTGGGATCTGACTTTACAAGGTGAGAGAATTGAAAGATTGACACCTGCTGACTTCTTGGTTATATAATTGCTGTGATTATTTACTGCACCTCTAAAGCTGACCTTGGCAAATAGAATGGCTGAAAACTCCAGGTATTAAATACACATATGATATGTGTCCTTACCTATCTCCTTACTCTCACTTTAATGACCAGTGTTATTTATACAGCTATAAATACACTCTAATGTACTAAATAAAATTGTTACTCAACGTCATGGGCTTTGAAGTTAATCACTACATATATCGGCCCGTCGGATCTGGTATACCAATCATTTTAGCTCTTGGTCATTTTAGAATCACTCCAATGTATTTTAAAGAGACAATATTTACATAAATATACAATCTCTGCATTATGCAAGGAATAAAGCGGGAATATTACTTAATGATAGCCTCGATATGTAGTAAAACCACAAAGATACTGCAGAACTCAGTCATTCTGACAGCAATTTAATTTACATATAAATAACCTCAGAGCTGGAATAACCTCAAGTGCATGGCTGAAAGCTTTTTACATGGAACTGCACCATCCTCTTATACATTCATCTAAAATGCTGCCCCTAAGGTCTCAATAAGTCACACTTTAATGGACATAATATGAACTGCCTGGCTTTGTTATCATTCTGTTTTGTATTCTAACTTTCAGTCATAAACTAAATAGGAGAAAGAATAAACTATTTGCTCATATAGAAATTGCAGTGATGCTTTTCTTCTGAAGGTCTCCAAAGGACACCTATCTTCTGTAAGATTTGATGATGCAATACCAATATTATAAAAAGAACAAGGAACAAGTAAAAATGTGGAATCGGCTCCCTCAGGAAGTAGTTTCAGCAACTACTATAGATTGCTTTAAAAAAAGCTGGATGTTTTCCTGAAAGCACAGACTATAACTGGATATTAAGGATTTTTTAAGTAAAAATAACAGTGACTGTTGATCCAAGGAACATCCCTACCTCATGGAATCGGGAAGGATTTTTTTCCCGTTGAAGCAAATTGTACTAGGGGTATTTTTGCCTTCCTCTGGACCAAGTATGTCTTATAGATTATATTCAACCTAACTGACTATGTAACTATGTTCCATTTCAGCATATTTGCATTGCAGCCTCCCCTATTCACTTGGAATGCTGTCCCTTAACCAGTCTAGAGTTCTGTACAGGGGATTCAGGTACTCATACCAGCTGCAGTTAAGAAGCACATTTAATGATTTATTAAATAATTACAGAGATGCATTAATGTACACCTCTAAAGCTGACCTTGGCAAATAGAATGGCTGAAAACTCCAGGTATTAAATACACATATGATATGTCTCCTTACCAATCTACTTACTCACACTTTAATGACCAATGTTATTTATACAGCTATAAATAAACTCTTTAAATAAACTATATATATAGTTATAAATAGCTATAGCTATAAATAAACTAAAGATAAACTATGTCTTATAGGGTTTTATATCTGGGATATGTTTATTTCCCTAGTGGTTGAACTTGATGGACTTATGTCTTATTTCAACCTAACCTACTAAGTAACAATGTAACTCAGGCAGGCTAGTTCATACATATGTAGGAACGTACCTAAGCTCACAAACATCATGGATGTTGTGTTTTTTCAGTGTTGAACTGTTTTACTTGCCAAAGTAAACTTGAATATTTTTTTTCTATTAATCAAATCCAGAGAGATACAGAGCCCTTGGAAATACACAGCTGATCCTTACCCTACCCCAACCTACTAACTGAAGGAAAAAGGAAGCACTTTTTGCACCTGGAGGAAAAGAAATGTAATATCTAGATAAGGAAGGGATTCTTCACTGTAAGGTCTGTGAAAATGTGGAATCGGCTCCCTCAGGAAGTAGTTTCAGCAACTACTAAAGCCTGCTTTAGGAAAAAGCTGGATGTCCGTTGATCCAGGGATTGTCTCATGAAATTGGGAAGCAATTTTTTCCCCTGTTGGAGCACATTGAACCAGTGGGTATTTTTTTTTGCCTTCCTCTGGATTACCTATGTCTATTGGGATCTGGGATCTGTTTATTTTCCTAGTGGTTTAACTTGATGGACTTATGTCTTTATTCAGCCTAACTGACTATGTAACTATGTTTCATTTCAGCATATTTGCATTGCAGCCTCCCCTATTGACTTGGAATGCTGTCCCTTAACCAGTCTAGAGTTCTGTAGAGGGGACTAAAAGTGTCTGAAATCAAGCCAAATTCAGGTACTCATACCAGCTGCAGTTAAGAAGCACATTTAATGATTTATTAATGATTACAGAGCTGCATTAATGTGTTTATTTATATCTGCTGGTATTCAGCTTTTAAATGTTACTTTTAGCAAAGCTTATAACAGAGGCCAGATGAACTAAAAAGTGGGTCAGCCATGGGCACGACATCTTGCAAACCTCTGTAAAGAACAGTGCAGAAGATAAACTAGGTTAAGCAAATCCAAATGCTATTATTTTTTATTTAAACTATGGAAATGTCAGTAACAGATGCTGAGCCTCTAGTTTTATAATTTGAAAAGGGAAAAAAACGTATATTTTCTTAAAGTTCACTTGTACCTACGCTATAAATAATAAATTATCTTTTTGCAGTCCTAGCTGTGGAAAATCATTGTTGCTGTAAAATATTATTTTTAATATTATGCAAGCTACGAACTTTATGAACACTTTTTAAGAAGTGATTAACAAGATTTTTTAAGAGTTTAGTGAGCTGGGAATATATGGTCAGGCTGAATTTGATATTATAACTATCCTGTTAGCCACTGCACACTGACTTCCAGTCCAGTCAAATGATTGACTATGAAATGAATTTCACAGCTTACAATAGATGACTACAAAAGTGACTATTTTTTGGGCTTTTGATTGGACCTGTTGTTAAATATCATTCAAAAGTACACAAATGATCAAGCAAATCCCATTGGGAATGGTGGGTAAAGGACAATTTAGAAAATTGATTGTAGATTGTACAGCTGGGTAAGTACAACACTGGCAGTGGATTTGTTTTAATGAACTGGGTCTAGTTCCTTTTTATAAATCCTAAATAAGTCATTGTGCAGTACTATTTATCAGGATGTAAAATCATCCTTTGCAATGAAAAAAAATGGATATATTTACATAATCTAGGCATAAACAAGGGTCTTAAAACCATATAATATAGAGCAATTTTCAATTAGGATTAAAGTATATTTATTTTTGTAGTGAGTTTCATATTTTTACACGTTTTTATAATTTATTAAGTATTTGTAGATTAGTGATGAAAGTAAGCAAACATTAGGCCCCAAGGATGCCAGTGCAAATATGTCCAGCATGTTTACACTTTATTACAACTTACTTGGCAAAGTGGGTTTGGGTTTCTGGTTCAAGTCTTCAACATCTTGATTCTTGAAATAAAAATAAGTGGAATTTAGTTGCATAAATTTGACAACTCATTGACTTGCATCGTGCGAAGCAGTAATTCAGAACTTGTGTATCACTGTAAAGTCACAATACAAAAAGTTACTAGGAGCTGAAAGTTTTAAGAGATAAGAGACATGGAAAGTGTTTTAGTGACGAAAAAAAAATTGTTCCCCTTTTCCTGGTAAATTTTGTTGTACTTTGTTCTATTTTTTCCAACATGTTATGCAGAGTAAGTGCTGGGAATAGACCTAGAAGCCAGAGACAATGTTACTCCTAATCACTTGTAAGAATTCTATAATCAGTGGTTGCCCAGTGGTTGAAGAGGGTCGTAATGGATCATCCTGGGCTCTCCCAGCATACAGGTTACTCAGCCTGTCCACCTGAGCCACCAAGCCTAAGGCTGCAACTTTCCCTTGTCTCAAAGACAAGTGCCCTTTTATTATTAGCCAGGTGCTCCAGAGCCATTAAAAAAGGGGATCTTGTTAGCAGAGAGATTATCTTTAGGATGGTATCCTGAGTCACCAATTCACAGACACCAGTTGCAGACTTTAAGAAAAGTAAATGGTGTATGTGAAGGATTTTGGTCATTCTATTTTACATGTGAAAATTAAGTACTGGCCCCACTAACAGGGACATATTCTAACAATCTGCAAAATCTACCAGTGCTAATGTGAGCTACCCAACCCATTAGACGCAGTTATTATCACGCTCAAGACGTTTGCAAAAAACAAGAAGATTAATATAAGCACTTGCTATTTTAGCCTAATCAAAGCCTGTCAAAGAATTTGTATTTGTATTATCCTCTGTTCCTAATAGTGGCTGAAATATTATTCAAATAAAAAACCCAAAAGATTACTTTGCATTGCCCATTTTACTATTCAGTCACAACAGATCTTTCCTACTGCATTCATTTTTAGTATTTCTGTAACAGACAGCATTAAACTCAGCAAAGTATAGTTTACCAAGATTTGGAAGACAACTCTGTTTATATAAAAATCCTTGAATGCTTGTGGCCCTTGAGGACTCGAGTCAGAGAGCTCAAAACTACAACATATGCAATTACTTTGTCCGTTGTACTTCACACTTTATAGCAAGGACATGACTCCTGAAGTTATTCATTGGAATGGAACACATTTTGAGAAGGTAAAATATTTTTTAAAACTCATACAAGGAATAGTGCTTTGTTATGACATCTAAAAATAGAAATTTACTGAAACATTATTTTTTCATAAAGCTGTGTGACCCTTTGTGCTAGCCAGAAGAACAGGTTTAAATATAGCAAGTTATTGCTATAACTTCAGAATTACTCAGGCATGGGTCAGATCAGACTCTTGGATTAAGCATAGTTTCAGCATGGACATATTTATTCTTATACTTTAATTAGAGGTAATGTCTGTGAAGAGTAAAACATTAGGAAATGTTAACTGACTGTACTGCCTTAAAAGAGAGGTTATAACTTGCTTCTGGTGTGAAAAATTTAGGCTTAAATCTCTAAAATGAAGCTAACATGGTTATACTATCTAAAAGTGCAGTATGTAACTATCTTTTAGCTAGGGGGGTCTTTTAATGATCACGTTTAATGAAAAACAGAGCCTGGCACTATATGTTAGGTGCATGCTGCCATCTAGTGCAATCTAACACAATGGGTCTGATTTATTAAACTGTTCCAAGACTGAGAATATATATATAATGTTATTTTGCTGGTACCATGTTCCAGTGGTTCACAATCTCTTTCCTACTACTAATCCATGCTGGTGGTGGTTTAGGGCTGACAGGGGCACGGTGGGACACATTTTCTGGGAATGGCTTCTGGTCACAAGTTAATCAGCTTCTTTCAGATGTTAACCCCCACCAGTTCTCCTTAGATCTTCTAATTCACCTGTCAGGGTTACTACTACCACAGGTATCTCCAAAAACTCACAAGCTAACCTCCCATATCCTGCTATCTACTTGTATTCTCATTGCATCTGTTTGGAGGATGACTGTGCCACCATCCATGGAAGGTCTCCATGGTCAGATTCAGGATATCCACCTTATTGATTATGTGACAGCTACCCTTCAGGATAAAGTTTTATACATTTTATAGGATATGAGAAGAATGGGATGCATTTTTCTACAGGCTCAGTCTTTTCCCTCTTTCTTACCCCTTGATCTTCTTCCTCCCTCTTTTCTGTTACCCTTCCCTTGCTATGATATGTAAATTATATACAAACCAATTTATTTTCTTGGCGACATATTATCGAAGATTCTGCCCTGAATAACCTGTATGTTTGTTTTACTTCTTAGATGCTCCTTAGTTTCTTCTTACCACTTAGCACTTATGAAATGTAAAGTGAATGTTGTAATATGTACAGTGGTACCTCGGTATAAGTCCGCTTTGGAATAAGTCCAACTTGCTATAAGTCCTGTTTAAGCACGAAAAATTTTACTTGGTATACAAACTTTGTGCTAGAACTTTTGTGGGTAAAATGAGTCATAACACCGCATGCTAAACCTAATTACCTCTCTCAAGACAAAGCCACGACTGCCCACGAGCGTCAGTACGCCAGTTGCTACCATTCAGTGAACAACCCGCGCTAAAACTCTCTGTGAATTACAGAACATCTCCTCCTCCTCCCTTCTCAGCACCATCCTAGGCACTCGACTTTTCTCAGCAAGGTAAAGTGAGGTGACATTTTCATTTATTTCATCTAATTGCTTTTGTATTTATGTATTTTAGTATTAAGCAGTGTTTAAATTATTCTATACAACCCCATCAATGAATAATATGCCAATAACTATAGGATTATTTTTCATGGGAACGGATTAATCATTTTCCTTTTATTTCCTATGGGAAAAATGTGTTTGCTAACTCCCGTTTAAGTCCAAGGATCTGGAATGAATTAGGGATTTATACCAAAGCACCACTGTATATTGTTTTTTTTGTATATATGGGGCTTTATCTCTCTCTTTATAATTGTCGTCTTTTTTTCTTTACCTGTTTTTCTTTATAATACTATTAATTTCTCCTCTCTTTTGTAATGTATTTCTTTTGAAATCCTTAAAAAAATACAGTTTCAAAATGTCCTGCAAGGTTGGAAAAGAGACAAACATGGGAGAACCTGGGTGATGAAGCAAACCTGCAATGTATAGCTTAAAACCAATTTATTAGTAAGCAAATGTTACAAATGCTGGATCATGTCAAAGCAGATTAAAGAGAGAATTACTGCAAATTTACCAAAGTTGCAGTTGTGCAATAACAATCATGTGCTAATAACCAAAATACATGTTATTTCACTGACTTTTCATCAATTCTTTCTTTCAAAGTTTTGCACATAACATCAGACAATTTATTAGAAACTGCAAATAGCATCTGGATAAAGATTGATGTTTTTTGCAGTCCATAAATTTCTTTGTATTTGTTGACTTTAATACATTTGCCATAAAGTTTCAGTTGGGTTGTTTTTTATTGATGTCCTCACATAATCCTTAGACTATTTCTGGGCTTGTATGATTCATTTAAAAAGTTACACTTTTACCAGATCCTTAGTGTTGGTGGTGAATTTACAAATTTTGGCCAATATACTAATAAGTGTATCTTATTATTTTGTGTGATTTTGGTCTTTCTGGAAGCAAATTAAAAGATACTTTAAACATTTACACCAGCCTGTCTGCCAATGAAATGCCACAAATGAACAGGATTGATTACCTCATTAAAAGCATTAAGAGTTTTTGTTAAAGAAAACTGAACTGAAGAAAATCATTTAGGATCCAGTAGCCGATCTCTCCTTTGAAACTGGTAGTTTCCTGGTGACCATTCTGATCTAATGGTCCCTATACTTCACTTCTCGAAAAAAAAGTGTTGACAACTTTACTTGATACAGAATTATTCCAATGTCCTAAAACCTCCTAAAGTTAGGCAAAGCCAGGTACATTTTCCAAAAGAAGTCAACAATGGGAGTCTAGGTATTTCTCATAGTACAGTATTGCTGGAAATCTGCAGGCACCATCCTAACTTGGAATCTATCACATGGAATGGGCTTAGTGGTATGATATCAGACCTTTTCTCCTTTGGGGAGAAAAGGTCTGACCCTGTGACCATTTGGGAGAGATTTCACCTTGCCGTGAGACCCGGACAAGAAACGGGGGATCAGGAGTCACTAAAACAGAAAGACACAGAAAGCAATAAAAATATTGTTGAAAGCTTTAGACCATTTTCATCTTTTTATCCCATCACTTTTTATTTTGATAGGAAGAAAAATGTAATACCTATTAATACATTACACTTTGACTCAAAACTTTTGAGCCTCAAACCTTTTTCTTTGCTTCCTCTCGGGGATATTTTGCAATTATCAATATTAAAGAGGGAGGCTCAATTGTACACTTTTTGGATTTATATGGGACAATAGTAAGTACCCTTATCCCCACCATAAACCGCCCCCCTTCCCCACTCATCCCCTCCTGCCCTCACTGCCTGATATTTTCAAGTTACATTAGTAAGAGCGTCCTCTCTTGGGAACCAGAAGCCTTACATTCCCTCCCTGTCCCTTGAAATTAAATATATTTATATTGTAGATATCCTCATTCAAAGAAATGAACATCCTAGGCCCAGAATGGGAAGGTTTTATGTCAGACTTTGAAGATAAATGTCACTCTCTTAATAAAACAGTACCCCAAATTGACACTCTGATCTTGAAACTGAAATTTCTATTAGAGAAGAAATCTCAACTGCATTGGCTCATTAGATTTTTCAATAAATATATTACAGAGGGATGTAACCCCTTTGGGTTACGTATTCAAATATTTCCTAATGTCAAAAAAACCAACAAACTTCGAGCGCCATGCTAACATATATTAAATATATGTTCAGAAGACCTTATGCGTCTACTGACCCAATATTATGAAGAACTGTTAGAGCTAGATCTGGAAATTAAAAACCTACAATCACACCATACTAATATCCTGAACACCCCAATATTTACTGATAAATGTAACAATCTTAGATCATATCTTGAAAATTTTAACACTTCTATAGTGAACAAGAAGCAGAAGAAGTTCCAGAGAGATAAGTGGGCATTCATCAACAAAAAGTCATATAAATGGGACAAAACGAGCTACACAACCCCGCCTACAGAAAATAAATCCAAAAACCAGACTACCACAACTACGCCCAATATCCTTCCGACCGACACTTTAAACCAACAACTCCACCTGGGTCCACCAATCCCACTCAATTTCCCCATTCCCCGCCCATCAACACATATACTTCAACATGCACTGGAACAGCCCCATCCTCCATACATGCCCCACTCACGGGCGCCATCCCCAAAGCTGAACAATCTTTTTTAGGAGTTCTCCATCAACAAATACCCTCTCCAATACAACAGAAGAATACTCTAGACCCTTACCTGATCAAAAAAATTTAGAAATTATCAACTTCATCATACCAATTATCTGAATTGGAAATCCAAGTCCTTAAAATGGGCTTATCTTTCTGTCCATACCAACGTGTAGACAAATTCGAATTAAAGACATCAACCTGTTCGCAAGGAATCTCACCTTAAAAACCATGTTTGATAAACCTGCCCAAGATCCTTTTCCATATAAACCACATATATATATAAGAACCTCAGTACACAAGACTTCAAAATCATGAAAGATTTATACCAATTACTCCAGAAAAAAATGAAATCTACCCTTTTCCCTGCTATTTCCACCAACTCTCATATTCACACATTTGTGAACATCATCATGGAACATATTCTCCTAAGTAACCCACATTCCTTACCACATGCCACGAATTTCACACCAGCTCACTACCAAGCTCTGGATACTCCCAAACATGCACCAAACATCATCATTAAACCCTCCAACAAAGGAGGTAACATTGTCATTTTCAACACCGAACATTACAAACGTATATGCTACCAAATCCTGGACAACAAGGATTGGTACCGTATTATCCCTAAAGAGAGTATCACAGACTTTCATCAGGAATATAATGACTTTATCTTTAATGCCTTTACCAACAAATATTATTATTATTATTATTATTAAACAGGATTTATATAGCGCCAACATATTATGCAGCGCTGTACATTAAATAGGGATTGCAAATGACAGACTAATACAGTCAGTGATACAGGAGGAGAGGACCCTGCCCAACATATTATCAAAAGCCAATGCTAGTGAATTAATCGACACCTATCTTTGCCCTTGCAGGACACAATTG
Source organism: Pyxicephalus adspersus (assembly GCF_032062135.1). NCBI lineage: Eukaryota > Metazoa > Chordata > Amphibia > Anura > Pyxicephalidae > Pyxicephalus > Pyxicephalus adspersus. The sequence continues at coordinate 65,539,801 of NC_092863.1, forward strand.
ATATTCTTAAATCCACACACAATATGCAAGTCCCACTGCAGACTCTTATTGTCACAATTAACGTTGAAGCCCTCTACAGTAGCATTCCTCACTCTCTAGGAGTACAAACCATATCTAAATGCCTGGATGAAAATTATCCTACCACCCCCACTCACAATAACTTCATTACCACCCTTCTGACTTACATACTTAATCGTAACATCTTTACTTTTGATGGCCCTTCTTCTGGACCCCAAAAACCCTTCTTCTGGACCCCAAAATCTCCCACTACCAACAATACATCCTTTTTTGGAAAAGATACATTGTCGATATTATCTTCTGGACAGGCCCTCAACCCACACTTATAGGGTTCTTCAACTCTATTCAATCTAATAACTTTAACTTAAAATTCACAATGGAACACAGCAATACCCAATTACCGTTCTTGGACCTTTTCATTAGAATAGATGAAGATAATATGGTCACCACCACCTTGTTCCGCAAACAAATAGCGGGTAACACTATACTTTACGTCAAAAGTGCTCACCCCAAAGCTCTGATTCAAAGCATCAGAGTATCAAAGAGCATGTAACCAAGTGAGACATAAACTTCTCTTTAAAACTACTGATACGAAAATGACTACTGCACCCACATCTCGAATAATCACAAGATTCAACCGTAACCATGAATTCATCTACAACACCCTGAATCAACATTGGCATATCCTTTACTCAGATCCAACCATACGTAAATTTATTGGTAAGAAACCGAAAATTACATATAGCCGATCCAAATCATTGAGGGAACACTTAATTTTGAGTCATTTCTATCAACCTCCACCTCTAAGTCCTACAAAAAGCATCCCAGGTAAATGTGGTTACTGTAAACAATGTAATTGGATTAGAGACACAAATACCATTACTTTGCCTAATGGTACCTCCTATAGACCTTGTCACCATATAGATTGCAACACTTCTGGTGTAATCTATTTGATAAACTGTATATGTGGAGCATTCTACATAGGGAAAACAAAACGTCCTTTTAAAAAGCGAATTTACGAACATGTACACTCCATCGAAGTTTGTAAAATCATTACGCCAATATGTCACCATGTTGGCTTCAACGTCCGAGTGATCCAATTCTTTGGACTGGACCATATTCCTAATAACCCATGTGGAGGGGATATAGATAAAAAATTGCTCCAAACAGAATCCAAATGGATCACTAACCTTCAAGCAACTAAACCCCCAGGTCTCAATGAGACTCTGAGCTACAAACCATTTGTAATGCGCCTGGGCACACAAACCGCAACCAACTCCAGATATCCTTTTATCATGTTTTATTATTGTCATAAAACAAGACAAGGGTTAAGTCCGATAAGCATAGTACAGGAGGGTAAGGCAAAGGCAGGTCAGGAACAATCCGTGGTCAGGGCAGGCAGCAGACAAGAATGGTCACTAACAATCCGAGGTCCGGGCAGGCAGAGTTCAGGCAAGAGTCAGGTTTCAGACCAGGTCGCTATGGAAATGACAACAGGATTAGCATAAACCAACACAAGGACGCACCCAAGTACACTGTGTTCACAGAGGCTTATAGCGGGCAATAGTGGTCGGGACAGGTTCTCCTTAAATGGCCAGAGTGACCAATGACCTTGCACCACCTGGCGCCATTTGATTGGAGGGTAACTGAAAATCGGCCGCAGGGAATTCCAACTAACCATGTCCCGCCCTGCGGCGAGGCAGCCGAGTGCCACGCCCTCCGGGGGTACAAGAGGCACACATGGTAGCGCGCGCACCTTCTTCCACAGCACCCCTGGGACATGCACTACTTTGCACATCCAAAGGAGTGCTGAGAACAGGAGTTTCTGTAACCACGCCCATAGCGATGCAAGGGATGCCGCCTGGCCAAACAGTAGTTTGGCCAGGATGGATCCCTCCGCCTGCAGAGAGAGACATGCTGCGAGCAGGGCAGCAGCCTCGACCATGCTGCCTGCTGCAGCAGCGTCTCCCTCTGCGGCTGGGATCCCCAGGGACGCCGCGGGCTCGCAGGACGGGTAAGTTCCTTACACCATTTTTATAATCTTACCTATTAACATCATTCATATCATGAATCCTCAATTCCTCCCATGTCTAAAGTATCCTACACCCCGTATCCACCTTCTACCCACCATAGTACCCCTTTCAAAAATATTTTCAAAAATGAAATCTTTCCATAGAGACATGGTTGATCATAAAACTTGACAAAGGATTCAACCTTTTCCAATCTAGAGGTTTCCATCAGTTGTCCGCTGGTCTCCAGCCCTGCCTATTTCCATGTATTTGGTTAAGAAGATACTAAATCCATAGGTTTAATATTACAGCCAGGGAACCAGCATTTTTTATGGAAAATGGTGGAGCTAGTAACCTTCCTTCACATTTTTCAGTAGAGGTTTCATTAAAAATAGATCCTAACTAAACATTATGAATTAATGTCTAAACAAGCTCCTGCAGAACTACATGGATCACTAAACCTATATGATATATTGCTGTAAAACACCAGATACTGAGTTCTTTTCTTTCTCCAGCCATTGGTACTTTATATTTTTTCGAATGCGCCTTTTTCATAAAATTGTTTGTAAATTGTATAAAGTTTTTTTGGTAAGTTTGAGAGTCAGGTTACCAATGTAACTGTATTTATATCAACCATGTTGCTGATGCTATTATTATTGAACAAACTGATTTAGAAACCCAAGAGTAAATTTCATATTCATTCTTCTCTTCAATAATTTGTGTCTATTTTACCTACTTTATAGCACTTTGGGGACCTTGTTAAAGAAGTTTAATACTTGCTATCACTGGCTGGCTAGACATCTAAATTCTCTTATCAGTAAGTATTGCATATTGTTTATGACTCATTACTAGAAAGAGGGATTTAATTTAAACTGTTACATTGCACAATGTGAGCTTCCTATAAGCAAAATGAAAATGTGCAAATGGCCCTAATTTCTGTATGGCACATCACTGTGAATGTTAATGCACCCACATGTCAGGAAATCAAGACGTATTGTATGCTTTACAGCCCAGAATTTCCTTTAATTGCATTTTCTCTGATACATTTTTCAGAATTTAAACGCCATCATTTTGTTAACTTGTCACAAACAATACTTTAAAGCTTTGCCACTGAATATTTTAAAAAAGGCTCCGTGCCATCTGATATTGTATAAATCAATGTACAACATTTAATTGTCATATTTTATTGAAAATTCCAACAAGAACTCATGTTGCAGAATTTGCTTTGTAGAATGACTTTTTAGTATTAGAATCATTAGGAACTTAGGACATTACCTGTTACATTGCATTAGAAACCAGTATTACATTCTAGATCACAGGCATTATACTGTGTATGGATTTACTTAAAGAGAAAGGGATAAATTTCAGTAGCTCATTGCAACCAATCAACAATATGTTCATATACCTCAACCAACACATTCCAGTAGCTCATTGCAACCAATCAGCAATATGTTCATATGCTTTAACCAACCAATCAGCAATAATTATTTATGGTTCTGATTGCTCTTAGCTAATGAAAAACAAAATATAAAGGACATCAGGCGTGTTTCTGCCCTTTGCACATCACCTGTTGATGCAATAAACACCATGGTCAATAGTATATGTACACTATAAATAAAGCTCACTAGTTAGTAAGCTCAAGGGTGTATAGTGTCCAAGGTATAGACAGCAGAGGCACAACATAGCATTTACCATGTTGCAAATCATGCCTCTTTGTGGTCAGCTCGGAATTAGTTGCAACTTCAGTGGTCACTGGGAAAACAAATAGTGGGATGATGTACAAGAGCAAGAATTGCCAGAAAGATTGTTTGGGCAACTGCCTGATGGGAAAAAGTTTTATCCAGGTTTTTTTTTTCTCCGCGCTCACATCATAAATGGAGTATTGTCCCATCTTATTTTGTAGAAATAGTTTGCTGAAGACCGACATGAGATAAATTTATAGAAAATGATTAAAAAAAAAACTAAACTGTTTTGGTCCCACCTTTATACAGATGTGGCAATACCTAGGCAAATTAGGCAACAACTGACAGTTGTGGCAATACATGCCATGTGCTGGTGTTCTCTGAGGCTGGAGTCGCCAAACTAAAATAATGATCTTCCTAATGGTGCCTGAGGAGGACTGTGGAGGCTCTGATTCATTGATCAGCTCACGGTTAAGTGAAGTATTACTATTGTTACTATTATCATTAGTTGCATTATCTTTGGTATTACTAAATAAATGCAAAATATTTGTTTGCTTTTTCTCACTCATTATGGGTTTATTTCATTCGAATCTAAGACCAAGCAAGAAATGATAGTTATCAAAGTCAAACTATTTGATGCCATTAAGTATAACAGGTAAAGAAAATACACAGTTAAGGTAATACTTACCTAAACAAGCTGAAAAACAAATCTGAGAAATAAACAAATAAAATAAAACTATTGGATGAGAACCGGTATTCACGGAGCGGGGTGACTGTTGTAATGGTGAAAACAATACTCAAGTGTACGGCTCGGCAACGCTTTCCTCATACAACTTAACACTACACTGTCGTCACGCTGAGCCTCCCTTGTTTTTCCATTTCTAGTACAGTTCCTGAATTCAGTGCAATATAAATGCTAACATTGTCATTCAGAATAAAACAAATTTATTGGAATAGATTAAATAATAGATATATTAGAATTGGCAACCACTGCTCTAAGGGGACCTGTCTCTCTGTACTTGTACCTTTCTCTCTTTATCCCTCCTGCTTTGGCAAACTTACTTCCTTTTATTTCAATACCATTTACATGGAGATAATACCCAAATCTATTTGTCCCCCACCTAACAAAAAAACTTTTCTCCCTATATTTTGGATAAGAATGTATGTGCCTCATTTGCAGAGGGCAAAAAATTATCTCATTTGGGAAAAACAGAAGTTATGATCTTCTCTTCCCTCAATACCTCTAACTAACATCACTATATTTGTTTGGGTCATGACATTTTTTTGTTATTGTTTTAATCATCTAGTTACTTGCGGAATATATATATATATATATATATATATATATATATATATATATATATATATATATATATTATATAATTTATATAGCTAAATTCAGAATCAGTAGGCCATCTATAGTTTTTGAAATATGACACTATGTCCATTTTTTTTCTTGTTTGTTGTCCTGTAGAATTAAAAACTAGCCATGAATGTAAAGGAGACAACGTAAAAAAAAAAAAAAATACAGCAGTACATTTTAGTGTTAAATTATATTAAAATGAATGCATGGTACCCCTTGAACCTAGCTGTCTAACCCATAATGAGTTCTGACATATGCAGCATATACTCGCCACAGCTAGACATACTATAGCGAAGGCCTGGAAGTCCACTTCCTTAAATACTGTAGATACATTTTATTCCTTTTGGTCACCAATACCTGCCAATCCCCAACCCAGGACCATGAGCTGTATTCTCTTTAAACTCCTGTATAATTCCTTGTCACTTAAATTCTGACCCGTCACCCCTCTTAGAACTCACTCACCTACTCCAATCTATTCTTGATTCCAGGGAGCTGGATAAAAGCATATGAAGGAAGTCAGATGGAGGGGCAGAACAGCTTGACCAGCATCGATCATAACTAGACACTTTTAGGTGAGGAGAATGCTATGATGTTGCAAGGGCAAGGAGAAACTGTGGCTATGCTCAAGAATTGACTGCTGCACATAATTTATACCAAAAAAAAAGAATAAGCTTATGAAGTGCTGTTTATCAGTAACCCCCTTCCTAAATATATTGCATGTCAAACACAGTATATGTTATGAACTACTATGAGCTGTGTCTTTTTGCATGCACTATATCTCTTCACATCTATTATATTGAAACAGACTGAATGTTGATATGTTTTCTACATCATTTTGATGTTTATTGTGGGTTGTGTTGAGGACATTTACATATTTATCACTATCATGGATCTTTTTATGACTTGTTTCATGAGGAACTCTAGTTGCTACAAAATAAATAAAAGGAAAAAACAGAAACTTAATAAAAACAACAGCTCCATCTAGTAACATAAAGGAGTATTGCTGGCATAGTGTAAATGTGAATTACCCTTCACTTATACACAGAGGTCTTTCAGAAATATAATTTACCTGATCACACAAAATAAGAATTTGTTTGTAATTGGTTACTGTAGTTTGTACTTCAGTCTGGCCTTTTGTCTCTGACAGAGCAAGCCTAATATATTGAAATCCAACCTCCTTAATATTGTGTGGATGAGATCACAGCACTGTGCGTTATTTTACAGAAAATTACACTGCGTTAACACAGTGCGCAGGAGATTGCTGTAGGCATGTGAAGGGACAGTAGGCACAGTAAGAAGGGCAGTATATGCCAGAGAGGAGTGCAAAGGGCATAAAAGGGGCATGATAGCCCATACGACAGCTAGTATTATGTACAGGTTAGGAATATGGAGGGTATGATAGGGACAAAATATGCACGAGAACAGTGTGAATGGTATGAAAAGTAGAATTATTTGCAAAGGAGAAGCACCTTCAGAACAGATTGGAACCAGTATGCTTGTGGGCATATGTGAAGGAGTGGAGTGTTGAGGCTACAAAAGAAAACAGTGTGTACAGAGGATATGTCACCAGGAAGCATTTTGTCAGGGGAACTGCGCAAGGTATATCAGCAGCTAATAAAACAGAATTAGGGTCAAATCATAACTGTAACTTATATAAACTTACTAGCTGTTTACCCGCTGTTGCCCGGGTATTTATTTATTGCAATCTTATATTATACAGGAAAAGGAATCAAATAAAGCTATAGTGTTAAGCAAAAGGCTCACTGTCACTGAGCAATACATACACACATACATATGTACATGCAAATATACAGTTAGATCCATAAATATTTGGACAGAGACAACTTTTTTCTAATTTTGGTTCTGTACATTACCACAATAAATTTTAAATGAAACAACTCAGATGCAGTTGCATCTTTCAGCTTTAACTCAGTGGATTGAACATCAAGATTGCATAAAAATGTGAGGAACTGAAGCCTTTTTTTAACACAATCATTTCATTTCAGGGGCGCAAAAGTAATTGGACAATTGACTCAAAAGCTATTTCATGGGCTGTTGTGGGCAATTCCTTTGTTATGTCATTATCAATTAATCAGATAAAAGGCCTGGAGTTGATTTGAGGGTGGGGAGGGTTGTTTGTATGTGGAAGATTTTGCTGTGAACAGACAACATGCGGTCAAAGGAGCACTCCATGCGGGTGAAAAAAGCCATCCTTAAGGTGCAAAAACAGAAAAAAGCCATCCGAGAAATTGCTACAATATTAGGAATGGCAAAATCTACAGTTTGGTACATCATGAGAAAGAAACAAAGCATTGATTGGGAGGCGTTTCATAATACAGATGGACAATGACCCAAAACATACAGCCAAAGCAACCCAGGAGTTTATTAAAGCAAAGAAGTGGAAGATTCTTGAATGGCCAAGTCAGTCACCTGATTTGAAACCAATTGAGCATACATTTCACTTGTTGAAGACTAAACTTCAGACAGAAAGGCCCACAAACACACCGCAACTGAAAGCCGTTGCAGTAAAGGCCTGGCAGAGCATTAAAAAGGAGGAAATCCAGCAGTCCTGTGATGTCCATGAGTTCAAGATTACAGTCTGGCATTGCCAGCAAAGGGTTTTCAACCAAGTATTAGAAATGAACATTTTATTTTAAACTTTTGAGGCCCTGAAATTAAGTGATTGTGTTAAAAACGGCTTTAGTTCCTCACATTTTTATGCAATCATTTTATGCAATTGTTTGCATTGAATTAAAGCTGAAAGTCTGCAGTTCACCTTCATCTGAGTTGATTCATTGAAACTGAATTGTGGTAATGTACAGAACCAAAATTAGAAAAAAAGTTGTTTCTGGGTTGCTTTGGCTGTATGTTTTGGGTCATTGTCCATCTGCATTGTGAAACGCCTCCCAATCAATTCGACTGCATCTTCCACATACAAGGAGGAGGAGGGGGCCTCAAATCAACTCCAGGCCTTTTATCTGCTTAATTGATAATGACGTAACAAAGGAATTGCCCACACCAGCCCATGAAATAGACTTTGAGTCAATTGTCCAATTACTTTTGACCCCCTGAAATTAAGTGAATGTGTAAAAAAAAAGGCCTTAGTTCCTCACTTATTTATGCAATCTTTTTATTCAACCCACTGAATTAAAAGTGAAAGTCTGCAGTTCAACTGCATCTGAGTTGTTTCATTTAAAATTGTGGTAATGTCCAGAATCTAAATTAGAAAAAAAGTTGTCTCTGTCCAAATATTTATGGACCTAAGTGTATAGCATAGCGCTGTACAAAGATGACTGGTGCACTCACATGAGTCTGTCATATGTATGGCAAGATTGGTTGAAATGTCTCCATGTGTTTTCGAGTGATGGTGGAACATGCATACATACAGTTTTCTATATATAGATAACTGTAACTATAACATAATGCCACCCATGAAGGTAGGTGGTGATCTATTAGCGCCCTTTCTTCTTTGGCAATCCAGATTTCAGCAGTGTTATTTTTTTGGTAGGAGGACACACGCTTGTTGCCCCCATTGTCTTTTCAACAATATAACAACATGTGCCAACAGGGCACTGAAGTGTTAAAACAGACATATAATTGATATATTTACTTTTTAATTTTATATTGTATTTAATGTTTATTTTTATATTGTATTTAATATTAAGTGAAATAAAACGTTTTGATAGGTAAATGGAACCTTTTTATTTTCTAAGGGACAATGCATCCAAAAAGAGGGACAACTAAAAGTGGAAGCAGGACAGTCCTCCAAATAAGGAAGTTGGGAGCTATGCATAAGGTCCTCAAATTTCCTGATCTGCAGTTTTTCCATGTCAGTGACACAGAAAGTCTTACAATTAGAGGGTCAGAAAAACAGCAGGCAACCAGCATTTTTAAAATAGGTTAGTTATGGCAGCCTCATATTTCTTTTCCAACAGGATTACTGAAATGTTTATTTCGGCATGAGCCTATAACACAAATAAAAAATGCAAATGGTGTAACTTCACAATACACCAAGATGGCACATGGTTTTATAGTACATGTTACATACAAATCCCTATATTTATTACACCAAAAGTATAGAATATTAGGCTTGAAAATGATGATGTAAAATATAAGCTTAGATAATACACTATAGTTTCTCTTTCAGACAAAGCAGTACTCAGCACATCATTGACATGTAAGTTAATAAAAATTAAAGTCTCATCAGCTTCCAGCCATTTCATTTGAAATCTCAGCCAAAGGTTATGACTCTTGGGAGTTACTGTGTAAAATGAACATCAGCATTTTGCAAATGTCATGCATGTTGCTACTGTAAAGGCAGCCACTATTAAATTTAGGAAAATAAAGTAGTGCTTGAAGATAGCAGTCCAAAATTAGCCCGACATAAAACAGACTGACATAAAACATTTTTGTTCAATTGCAGAAAGTAATGGGAAACTTACAGTTGTTAAGAAAAGAAGAAATTGAGGGGACATTGGGATATCTGCTTTGGTGACACATGCCTAAAAGAGGTAATGTCTTTGAAATAAAAACTGAAGAGAAATTTACCCCATAGGACGCCATTGGCTAAAAATATACCAACCGTGGTTTTGAAGGTATATAATACCTTTTAAGATTTTAAGACAACCAGTGATTAAAGCCCACTGTCCAGAGTAGCTTTTACTTCTCACTGATGCTTCCTTTGCCTGGAAAGTTACATTTAAAACATCCATACCTTTCTGAAGCACTATAGGCTGACATGGTTTAATAAAAGGTATTTGAAGTAACTTGAGTAGTAATAGTAATGTCTGACCTAAATTATTCAATCCCACCTTAGATTTGAATTGAGAGCCCATCCCAATTCATTTCCTACCATCACAAAATTTCTACACCAAATTCTAATGGAAAGTGGAGGCTGGTAATACCTGAACGATGGGATAAAATCAGTCTTTGATCAGACTTAGCATCAGTTGTCGGTGGTTGCCCCACAGTGCTCCATTTCATTAGGAATATATATATCAGTATTTTCTGAGGTTCTTTCTATTTAACCACCATGAATAAATAGTCGTACAGATTCTAGAAACAATATCCTATAATTTCAGCATTGTTCCATGTTTCATTGATCCATCACTCTGTCATGTGAAAGGCCCCTACAGTTATTCCAGATTACAATAATTATTTCAGTAACTTTTTTTTTCACGTTTCTAATGACAGCTTAAGGAAGGTTAATTATTGTGATTCTCATAACAGTGTGGTGCATATGCTTCCATGAATTAAATATACTAAGCTAGGAAATAATATGTATGTCTTATGTATGTCTCTAATATTCTGCCTTGGGAATCCCGTAGAAAGGCACATCTAACACATGGAATGTGACAAGCCAACTATTGCATTCAGCAAAATTGAATGTGTTTCAAGGCTTGCAGAAAGTGTAGCTATTAAATGTGTGAAAATGAGTCTTTTAGCATTTTTCATGCTTAAGTAGAAGAAAAGAATGGGATAAAGATTAACTACACTCAACACATTCAGAAAAATGTTGTCAGCAAAAGATACTAATGGGAGGACATTTGCTGGTGGTACTGTAGTTCATGAGCAGGAATAGGGCCATTCTGGTGTCTATAAGTAGGTGTTGCCAAGTATTAGGCAAAGCATAGTGAATATAGTCTGCTCCATTCATTTTACCTTTTCTGCTATTTGTATCTTGCATTTGTGTATGATTATAATAGGTAAAGAATTGTATTATTGTCATTCATGGTTTAGGTTTTTAGTGTATACACAATTAACTGCATGAGTTGACCCATGCTTTATAAATAGGGTGGTACAATGTCTGCCAACTAGTTATTAACTAGTGATCTAACTATGATCGGTGTACAGTATGTGGAAAGAGAGGGTTGATTACCTGGTGATACCTGCAAATGGCTTCCCGACACTCTCAAATATATTTCAGGTTTCAATATTTTTTTTTCATTTAAAGTTTTATTGAAGTGTAACCAAAGAAGCATTACAAAAATAAACAGCAAACAATATTTTAAAGTAAAGAAACCTAGTTAACATAAACTATTTCCCAGAGAAACAGTCGATATGACATAATCACTCAAAGTAGAACAATTTTAGCTATTTAGGAAGGTAAGAAAAATGAGAGGAACTCCACAATTAACAACACATTCCTGAGTTTAGAAGGGAGAGAGTTTTCACCAAATGGATGAGAAGCAATTTGCAGTACAATTTACAACTGAAGTTGATGTGATGTAGGAAGAAAAATTGCAGGTCAAATGGAACAGGTACAACAGTGAAGGTTTTATTAATTTTATTTTATTGGACACTTTCCCAGAGAGTCCCAACCTTGATGAGATCTATACAAGAAATGGAGTGGTTGTCATTAGGACAAAATGTGTTTTTCTGTTTCCCTGTTGATGGGATTACACATCACTTTAGCCCCCATGAACTGTTTTCAATGTTGGCAGTATGAGAACAAGGAAATGGGTTTACAAACAATCTATTGCATGCAATCAGCAAACTGATTTCTGCCCAATAACACTTTGGTTTTATTTGCTGTATGGGTCAGCATTGTGGTCCCTATAGGATGTAGACAGCACAATTTGCATGTGTTAGCCCAAGTCCTAAGTGTATGGGATGTAAACCAATGTGTGGTGCTTATCTCATATGATCATATGTTGAGGCTGACAGTCCATTGACTGTCCAACCAACAACACAATCTGTTAAAATCACAGAATACTTGACAACCCACATTGAATGTCTAAGATTACACTTTGTAAAATGACCCTCTGGTTAAAAAAAATAAGCCCAAACTCAATCTAACTTTAATGTAAATTACTACATAGGCCTGAGGTCTAGTTCAGCTAAAAACTCAAACATTCAAGCAACATCACAGTCCCATGCTGTATCAGCATGCTTTTATCTGTATCATGCGTTTAGCTAAACAGGAATCTGGTATAAACATATAATTATTGTTTATAAACAAATATTTTAAATAATGACCAAATAAATCAGATTAATAATTTATTGCAATTGTAAACAAGTGATACAGTGCAATATGTATAACAAAATGGAACAGGAATGAACAGAGCATTGGAGTACTAAACTTAGATCTAAAAACACACCCAGAGCACTGTCAGGAATTTAATCATGGAAGTTCCTTGCAACTCTTCCAAAGGCTGTGTGTGCCATTTATATTTTGCCACATCACTGAAAGGAAAAATAATAAAAACTGAACACAAGCACAGGGCAGACTAGGACAGCAAAATATATTGTATTGAGGCACAGTCTGCCATAAAAAAGCAAATCATTAAATAATTAAAAAGTGAAGAATTCTGATGTTATATTAAGGGTCAGCATAGACACTAAACACACTGCCTCAAAAAGAAATGTTCTCGATACTACTCTTCAATATGTTGGTACATCCTTCATTCAAAATCCTGTCACAAGGTTGATGGGGTTCTAAATGACCTGGAGAATTACCACTTCTGGAGTGAGTGATACAGATTTGGCCTGATAATAGTTGTGTCCTAAAAACAAAATCATCAAAGTGATAGAAGGATCTGTTTGCAGAATGAATGCAAAACAGAATTACTTTTTCTTGCAAATCGTGAATGGCCAGACTTTAACAGCTCAGCATCAGGAAGCCCAGGAAATGAAGGTTAACTATAAAAAGGTGGTGCTAAGGATTGCTAAAAATGGCTAGGTTTGACTTTTTAGTGTGGCCTTCCTAATTACCCTGAACATTTTTAATTCAACTGCAAAACAATCCAAAACCAAAATACTGTTTTTTTATTAGGTTTTGGTATTTTTTTAGTGTGTGGAGGTCTGTGGTAAATTATTTTTTTGCAGGCAGTATACTGGCCTAATCATTATTGCCCCCATAATGCCTTAAAGGTCCTCTGTAAGTAGCAGTGATATCAGTGCTGTTAAATTCCACCATTATTTCCCTAGAATTTTGGCATATTCTTATAATTCTGTAAAAATCACCCTTTAAGGTTAGAACTAGATTTTTACCAGTGTCTTCACAGGAAAAATTTTTCTTTACTTCCTGTCCTAGTGAGACATGTCACCAAGAAAGAAGCTAATGTGAAAAGGAAAAGGCAAAAGGAAATCATCATTGCACCTAAAATTTCTGGCTGCAGAAGAGCTGCCAGTCAGCATTACTCATATATGGAATGAATTTTACAGTAACAAAATGTAATTTACTACATTTTTACTACATACTAAATTTTTACTATTTGTAAGATACCTGAAACAAGACTGTTATCTACGATAACTCGAAAACATTTGTACATTATTTCATACCAGATATAAAATCAGAAAGAACAATTTATTTTTTATTTTATTTTTTTTGCCCATTTGCAGCATAGTGCACACTAATACTAACTTTGTTTATAGTGATTATACCAGCAACTAGGCCCTGTACTTATTGCTTCAGGTTGTAAAGGAGCAGTGTGAAAAGTAAGTGTTTGGATAGCCTGCAGCACAAGTCAAGCAGCTTTGCTGAAGCTAATAAAGCAAACTTCAATTCCAGTATGGGGTGCCCATACACCAAAATATTAAATGATCAACATGTTGGATTGTGCCCTGAATCTGTTCTGATGATACACTGTACTAACAAATGAGAATCTCTATAGTCTATCTTTAGAGAACCTATAGAATGCTAATAGAAAAACCTAATACAACAATGCTCAAAGATGTGATATTGTAATACTAGTAAGACAGGAAACAGCTTTAATGCGGAACTAAACCAAAAACAAAAAACTAATTTTTCCTTCTGCAGAGACCCCAATTTCTCTAGCACTGTCCTCATTTGGGTCCCATGCTGTCCTAGAATCCGCCTTCTTCTGACCACATCTCCCGATCTCACACTGCGCCGGCGTGAGGTCGGGTGATGTAGCCTGCTATACATTGGGGGGCAAAAGAGTGCTGATCTCACTGCGTATGGGTGACATTGGCATTTTGTCTCAATATGGGAAAAAAAACACCTTCTGTGCATGCCCTAGATAAGGCAAGCGCAGAAGGAGCAGCCAGAAGCCTCCTGGGATGCGTGACGTGCATATCCCAGGAGGCTCTGTGCTACAATTCTGCCTTTATCAACGTAGCAATAAAGACAGTAGTTCTCCACTTCTACAGGAAAGTATAAGAAGGGTTAGAAAATAACATTACAAATGTGTCTGTGCACATTTTCAGGCATTTTCTATCTGTTGTGGGTTAGTCACACATGCAGATTAAGTATAAACAATAATCTGACTTGCTCAAGCATTCAATGTCCTACAACAATTTTTTCAAATGTATGACATGTGGCAAAGTATATACATTTGTGTATAAGTCTCAGAGCTCTGTTAAAAGCAAATTGACCACAAAGAAATTGGTCTAAAATGCACTGTACAACAAAAATTATTAAACATACATAATTTATATTTAGTAAACACATGTGAATTAAGTATGTATACATTCTCAATTTCAATTCTTGATGACCACTAACTGCATTTTCTGTTTGCCCTAAAAAATAGTAAGGAATGCTCGATTGGCTGTTTTTTGTTTTTTTTTCTTTTCGTTTTTTTATGGGGAAAAAACTCCCCAACAAAATGATGATGCACAGAAACATTACAGTTTTGCTGTCTGAACCTGCACAAGTTTTATAAATGTACCTCATATTAGAACTGCAGGCATTGCCTAATTCCATACTAGAAGTAAATGCGTGCTGTGATGTGTCACTTATTTAACAGTTGGAGTTCTATGAATGGTATTTGTCAAGAAAAGTATAGTAGTGTATAAATGAAAACTGAGTAATCACGTTTTACTTATCTGGTTAATAGACTGAGGTCAGTGAGGCATTTTTCTGTAAATATCCTGCAAATATGTAAGTTAACAGAACCAAAAGTCCCTGCTATCTATTGAGTTTAAATAAAATATGGTTTACAATGAAAAGCTACAAGACAATCAGTGAACATTTAAACAGTGCAATTTGCTTTATAAAATGAACTGTAGAACTGTATACAGGACAGTTGTCAAGTACAAGAATCCAGGATTCCCAACTGTCATGAATTTCCCCCATTTTGACCAGTTGAATGTACCCAAGTTGCCTATCTTTATTCAGGGCACTTTTTTTCACAGTGCTCTTCTTATGATGTCATTATTTCTGATCTGCAGGGGGAGGTAAACATTAGAAGTGGTTCTGAGCATTCACAGTACTTGAAGACTTTAAAACCTGTTAGGAAAAAAAAAAGATTCTTTACAACAGAAAGTATTTTTTTTTAGGTTTCTTTTAAGTCTATAATTTCTCATTGTACCTACATTCACGGTTTCTGCACTCAGCTCAAGACAAGTACAAATTATCAGTTATTGTTGTTCTAAATGATCTTAGTCATTGTTTTGGGGGACTGTTCGATAACAATTTCTGTACAGACAGAATATCTTAGGCTTTCTGCCGAGCCACTTGTGCTGTTGTTCGGGCCACCATAGGAAAGTTTATATATAAATAATAATACAAATGTTTCTGCACTTTAGTCAAAGCTAAACACATTTTAGCTGGAGCTGGGCTTTAAAAATGCAGGTCACAGTGCTGAAGTGGATTGGGATTCTTTGTCAGACTTGACACTTGAATCACTACTACTACACAATCACTCTTCAATGCCCATCCTGGCACATTGGAATTTGAGGTAAACATTTATTAAGACCTACATACTGAGGTCCTCATTGTGCATTCACTAAAAAAAAAAATAAGGAACTATGGATCTATTTTTTTTTGTGTAAAATCTGTTTATGAAAGGTTTCAAATTATACAAAGATAGGAAACAAATATAGAACAAAAATGCAAAAACATATCCATAAGATGTATTGACAGATCTATGGACATTTAACAGTGCAATATCATATGTTCTGGTGTTTACCCTAAACATCCATGTAATATTCTGAGTTTATTTGCAATAAGGTTGATATTATACTATACATGTTATCTCTGCAGCAAACTAAACAGAAATTAAGGAAACTCAGTCTAATTCAAAATTACACATGTGCATTCACCCTACAGAAGAATTGCAGTACCGTAAGCTAACATTATAGATGAAATCTACAATCATACAGTAGTTAAAATTCTAAACTAGTTACAGGATGGCAGAGCTAGTATAATACACAGTAACAAATGAGCAACAGTTTAGGGTAATAAATCAGTTAATCTCAGTGCTCTGTGGAGTACGATTTAAATACCATTACATTTCTCCTTTTATAGGACAGTCCTATAATGCAAAATAAACAATAAATGTAATTAGTATAAGCCCTTGAATACAGTAAAGCAAGAAAAATTATGTGGTAAGAAGATAAGTGTAAAGCCTTGCAGGGGTTAAGGACACAGCATTCTCATCTATCCATTGATTTTTCACACCTATAAACACCATGGCACAAGGAAAAAAAGAGATCATTAGTGAGAACAGGCTGCGTGAAAATCCTTTCATTCCTCCCAAGAGATTGTAGCTCCTGTCGTCTCAAGCTGTCAATGATTACTGTAATTGAGGAGTAAAGCCTTTTAAAGACAGTCTGGACAAAGGTTCCTGTTCTATATGAAGATGTCAATACTAATAACAAGACCCCTGTTCCTGTATTAATTACTTAATGAAAGCCTGTAAACACTGTGCCAATAGTGCTGTGACAGTGCCAAGGTACAGGATCTGCAGCTTCCTGCCAGAAGGAGCTTTTACTGGTCACAGAACTGTGTACCTTAAAACTATAGTTAATGTGACCCAGTTCCAAAAGTGCTTTAGTCACAAGATATGGTCATACTTGGCCCAATCTCGTCCCAGCTCCCTGCTGCCCCTAAGTAATATTGGGATTATGGGCTGACAGGGACCTGTTGACATTAATTGTAACTTCAGTTTTTCAAGCCTCATTTGACTTTTCTGCTCAATCAGTTTATGAAGCTGCTGGAGGCATGTGAACAATCATCCCAATAACCATGTATGTAAATTAAAAATATTGATGACTCAAAAAGCCCATTAGTAGACAAATGTAAATATTTATGTGAAGAATAAACAACATGTTTTATATTTGACTGATGAGTCAACATATACCTTTTTATTGCTTTATCAGGGGCATCTGGTTTATGAAGAATGTGCCAGCAAAGCTGTATTTGTTAAAAAGTCCACTTGTGTGTGTACCTTTGCATACCTTAAGCGCTCAGATATAGACAAAGCACATGCTATTAATACCAGACAGCAGAGTGACAGAGTGAGAGCTCATCAGTTTGCTTCTTCTTCCGGACTGTCCAGGATGAGGGAAGGACACAAAGGTTATATAACTGCAGTAATGAGGTCCCCTGCCATGCCAGAAGGGGGTGTAAAACTGTAAATGTCAGAATTGGGTGGACAGAAATACATTTTTTTGGCAGCTAAAACATCTCCCTTATACGCATTTCATGTGTATATTATTTCATTGGAATTATATATGGCACAAGGATATACCTGTATGTAAGTTCATAAATAGTTGTTTCTCACAAATGTAAAATCTTCACAGACAGTAATCAAAATAAATGTTACAATTCCAACGTTGTCACCAGAAATAGGTGGTAAATTCACCAGAACTTCAGAACTGTACTACATACTTATGGTCACATGCACATTAGAAAGATAATATATGCTTACAAGGACTGGAGAACCATCTGTAACTGGACATGTGTACAGATATCTCCCCCTCCTAATGTTGGTAAGTATAATTCCTGTATTCCAAGAAATAAAAATAAAACTTTTCCCATCACTCCACTCTGTCAGTCAAGAAGCTAGACACTACGTGTAAAATGCCCCGTTCGCTGCCCTGTGCAGCTGTTTATCCATAGTTTATCCCCAGCCCTTTTTATTGGCCCACCTGCAGTGATTTTTCCGCTTGGCACATTTTTAGCAGCTCTGAGCGGACACCAGAGAGGCTGCTCTGCTCGCTCCGTTCTTCTCTGACAAAGAGCTGATTGCGGATTAGAGCCAAGCGGAGTGAGAAGAGCACAGCACAGCTATGAAGAGATCGAGACACAGGCTGTCCCTCCCCCATCTCATAGCTGCGCCGAGTCTTTTGGGGAAAAAAGGAAAACATTGTGTAAACAATGTCTCCGCCCAGTGGACGTGTGTAATGACGTCATCAGAGCAGTGTGTGTGTTTAAATGCTACATGACACATTCCTCAGCCTTACAGCTCCCTGTGTATAAACCTTCATATCTCCTAAACCAGGGCTGTCAAACTCTGGCCCGGAGGCCAAATCTGACCCTCAACGTCCTTTTTTTTTGGCCCCCAAAGAAATCCTAAACATAAATTGCAGCTGGGCCGCCGCTACTACAATTCCCAACATCACTCGCTTTTATAAACCAGCGGCCTCTCTGCCTATGCGTGGCCCAACATTAGGGTTCAAGGTAGGGAAGCGGACAGTTTGATGGGCAGAGGTTTTTTATGTTCTAATGATGCCATGCTAATGAAATTTTAGGGGTTTATACATCTGTCCCCCACTTGCACCTACATTTTCAGTTTCCTGCACCTCCCCATTCCAGATAAATTGGGTTTCAAAGAACAGAAGCAGAAAGGGCAGCATAGTATTACAATTATAGTTTGGTGAAAGGAAGGTAAAATATTTAGGGGGCCCCAGCCCAATGCTTCTTGCTATGTCAGTTGCCCTGGGGGTCCTTAATTTGCATTTTCCATTTTGGGCTTCTAGGTGCACTTTTTTTTTATAAAACAGCAACCCAAATGTTCAATTTCCATAAGTTTTTAAACTCGTGAACCCCAAATTTTGAAATTCCTGCAATAAAAAATAAAATGATGGTTATTAGTAGCTATGAGAGTCCCCTGTGTACCCTAAAAATTTTAGGTATCTACAACCCAGAGTTGTTAGGCTGCAGAATCTGACAAGCAGACTTTACACACAGATCTGTCATACTGCGGGTGGATAAATTTCACAGGAAGTTTTTGTTTTTAGCAGTGATGAGGAGGGCACTGGTTGTCCTGCCCCCATCTGCGATTGCATGCATAATGCTCTTTGTAATACCTAGGTATAGCGCTAGGAGGTGACATCTTAAGTCAGGCTGAATTCACATTGGCAGTAAGGTTGCATTTGCTGCGTTTACCACCCACTTACCTCTTGCCAGGAACCAATGCTGCTTGAAAAACTGCTAGGCATGGAAAGCCCAGCACTTACCGCCTCTGTTACCAATTCCAGGTGCCCAGCAGCTGCCAAGTTGTCACTCAGAAGGGGCATTTTTTTACTGCTAATGTGAACTAAACCTAATTTGTTAAGCCACATTGATCACAATATTACACTACTACAAGGGATTACACTAATAAAACATGGAATACTAGGCAGTTGGATTAAAATACACAGCAGTGGACTGTTAGGACATAATACAAAAAAATGGAAAAATTGTTTCCTCACAAGCCAGGCATTAGAAAGTTGGAACAAAGTATAGGGGGTATGTAGAACACTGACATACTTATAGGGGGATACTGGATACCTAAACAACTGGGGGCTCTAAATTTGCTGTATTTAGCCCCGCCCACTTTTTACGACCCAGCTACACTTTTACCCCACCCGGCACTGTTTATCTACCTACTTTTTTCTAGTGATGATGGTGGGATTATAACAGTTACGCCTACTATTCTATCTAATAACTGTCTGCAATGTTTGAGAAAAGCTATTTTGTGTAACTTTTGATGAACATACATGTAGTGGACTATATATATCTTGGTGCCCTATATATTATATAAATTCTGTGAATCTCTACCAGAATCAAGCTCCAAATATGTGATGTGGTTTATTTCTGAATTTTCAGTTTTTTTGTTCATTACGTTTTTGTGTATTTTTAAAGTGTGATATAATTTAATACATCTTTAAAGGAACTCTGTATTGTACATAATATGTAGACTGCCAGGGCTGACCTCTTTTTGCTTAAGAGAGCAGCAAAGTAAAGAAATTTTACAGTTTCTCTTATCTCCATCTTTTACAGTTTCTCTTATTTCCATCTATCTTTACTACAGGTGGAGATCTGTCAACACAAATGAAATTAAAGAAAATCACTGTCTGGAAAGGCTTACCTACAAATATATTTCTCTTACAATCATTCAACACTAGAGATAGATTATGTAACTATATGAAATATACAACATCACACTTTAGGTTGAAATCACTAAGTGGTAACAAAAGAGGATCTTTATTTAAGCCATGTGACTTGAAAATTTGAAATTTTCAAATGTCAAGTTCATAAACTCATCTGCAAAAACTGTAACTTTTTCTGAATTAAGATCCTTTTCCTGTTGTGTTAGCTTTGGTAAATAATTCTATGAATCTATAAAAAAAATCTTAGCAAATATATAGGTATTTTCTAAATAACAAAATACATTTTTAAGCTCATTTAAATATGTTTTGTGTACACAATTACTATAGACACATTATATAATATGGTACCTGAGGTTTGGCTATTGGTGCAAAAAAACTTCAGTCTTCCAAAGTATATCTGTCCCAAAGCAGCAACAACTGTTCCCCTACTTGAGGCTCCAGCTCCTAGAAAATATAATACATGTAGCAAGAAAAATAATTAGGCTTTAATTATTTACTGCTTGAAAAGCCAAGGAATAAGTAAACAGCAAATGTTACACACAAGGGAATACTTTTGAACACAAAAAAAAATATGCTTTAGGATGAAGCCCAATATGCCAGATTTATCTATTGAAATTTGATGTAATAGGAGGGGCACATGTTCTCACTTGAACCATATTTATGCAAGTTCTTACATATATATTTTGTTATCCTCTTTTGATTCCAGTCATCCCAAAAATTATACTGGTGACACAAGTAAATTCTTTGAACCTAAACCTGTTAATGATTATGATTTAGCACACAGAACCACCTGACAATACCAGGTTTAGGTTCAAATATCATTGAAAAAAGAACTATGCTGTGCAAGGAATAAAGCATCTTCACATTAAAGCGAGGCTGAATTCAGGTTAACTTAGGCAAATTGACATTAACATGTTCTCTTTATCAAAGGCACTATGAGCCATCAGTACAAGTCACCTGTGCAACGTACAAACCCTGTTTAAGTTTGTACCTTTTGAAAGCCAGAAACGTCCTTTGACACTTCAGACTTTTTCCTCCCCCGCTTAAGAGAGCGCTCAGTACCTGCAAACTAGCTATTCAGGCACCCTGCACTGCGTTATGGAACCTTTTTTAAAGTTATATACATCTCATATATATATGACAGCTGACATGCTTTTGTCTTCCAGACATCAATCTATTGTGTCCAATAACTGCGAACAAAGAATGAAAATTACCTGTCCATCACGACTTATCTGCACCTTTTTGTTGTCATTCCATGGGTTCAGCAAGTGATGGGCATACTGAAAGGGCAAGTTCTCCTTTCTAATCCATTCCACCTTAAAGACTCCCCCAAGACTTGTGGACCCCCAGTCCTGGCTTTTCTCTCGACCAATCTCTGAAAGCATTTTTGCAAACCCCTGCAAGTAAATAAAATATTTAGAAGACAAATCAATGCAGTGAGATACCCAATTATAAAGGTGTTGTTTGTGCATGGCAAGTTTGTTAAAAGCAAAAATAAGAGATCAAATGTGTAAGTGGTTCTTTGACTAACCCCACTGCATTTTACAAAGGTGTCATTTTAACATGCTCCGAATAGCGCTAAATGCTGCCTTTGCCTCTATAGACTATATAGCAACATTTCCTATACAGTATGGCAGTCTAGGGCATGTACTATATTGATGTTTGGCTGTAGTTAAAGTGTAAAACATCAAGAATTAAAAAATACAGAAAACGTGCAAACATGAACTTCGAATAGTATATAGTCACCTGAAAAAGTACACCTTTTTAATTCCAAGGTTATGCATATCAGGACATACCAAAAAATCTGGTCCTTAGAGGACCTTAAATTAGGTAAATGCAACCTCAAATAAACAACACCACATGGCACAGGCACCTCTGTAAGTGAGGATGATTTGAAAGTTTGCTGGTCTAAATCATTTGGTGTATGTTAACACAACATTAATAAGGAAAGGCATTTGCAATAATTTTATACAAGCAATATTGGCTGTCCATGCCTTTGGACATTTCCCAATTCATTTACCAACCTGAAAATGTCCAGATCCCTGAACAGAAAACACCAGATAAACTTTGCTGCTCTCCCAGAAGGCTCTGTTTAACTTGCGCTCATTACTTGGGGTGGTGGACCAGATTCCCTTCTGCTGTGAGATCTCAAGGTTTCTTTGATTACTGCTCTTCAATATAAAGTAGCGCACTGATGAATTTGGATGCGGTGAAGGAGACTTTGAAGACTAAAACACATTATAGAATAATAAAAATTATAGGTATGATCATGTACTGGCATAAACTATGCCTGGAAAAGCAGCATTATAAAGAGTTTTGCTTTTTGGAAAGTTCCCAGTTCTGAATGTTTATAATAATAAATCATCCTCATAACTTTTATATAACACTAATTCCACATTGTAGTTTATAGGCACGGCTTTACGTTAGTCTGTGATTTTTCACTTTGTTTCAAGTTTCATGTTACCCTACATGAATAGTGACAGGGAAATTAGTCACTGTCAATTTTCCATTAAATTACTATTCTTGGTTGAAATGGTTACAGCAAACATTTTGCTGGTTCAGGTTTTCAGGTTTCAGGTATGTGTCCTCACTGTAGAAACTAGTCCCCACTTTCTGTCCTGGATTCCCATCGCCAGGAAAGAATATTAAGGGGAAGTCCCACTTTCCCCAGTTACCAATTAAACAGGATGAATTCCCTGATAAAGATTATAACCTGAATTTCACACAACTCCTAAAGTTGACCCTTCCTGTGCTCTGAAAATATTACCTTATCCTTCTACCTTTTAATTTAAAGCTTAATTGCAGGAGAACAAACATTTTACACCTTTTGGGTTATGCAACTTCACCCCCCAATCTTTTTGCAGCTGGACCAAGTACAGGTCTCTGATGTAGTTTGTGCAATTCTAGACCAACAGTCCTGCACTGTATGGGAGGAAGCTGAAGGCCTGTCCACATTGAGAAGCATCAGTCAGTGAAGCATTGGCTAGTTGCAAGTGGCGTGAGGAACAAGGTAAGTATAAAACTGATAGAAATCTCCTACATTATCCAATAAATATAAAGGAGATAAAAAATCTCCTACATTATCCAAGATGTTCTTTCACCATTTTTTTATTTTTACCCCTAATTTAATTAAATTTGCATCGTATCTGCACGTTTTCCTTGCTGACATTTTGATATTTTAAATCAATCTTTTTTTGGTTTTAACATCCCCCCTGTTCTCTATGAAAGAAAGACTGTTTATTTCAGTGATTTAGGGGTCTTGGCTTAAATATAGTTCATGCAGTGCCATATGCAGCATTTCAGATCCTTACCTTGACAGAAGCAGATAAGCATAGGCTTGTACAGGGACTGGTGCAGCTAATGCCATCAGGTAACTTGCCGAACATCTGATCTGATTTATCTTCTGGGTATTTTGGGTGTAAACCAGTCCTTTCTTTATTTTTACCCTGTGTTAATTGTGGGGCAGAAGGCATCGCACTTTCTCTGCAATACATAAAAAAGGAAGATGATTGTGGCTGCAACACTTAACAATACCAAACAGAATGAAAAAAAAAAACAGTAAGAAGAGGCTGTCATATTTAAACCTGCACTGGGAAAATCGATGCCTGGACGGCGATAGGTGGCTACAGGCAACACATGTTGCCAGATAAGGTGTATCTACTGTATTATAAAAGTGTACAGATCCAGCCGGCTAAATAAAATACTGTCTTCATAGCAGCTTTTGAAGATATTAGCAGTAGGGCCCCCATAGTACCTAACTCTTTTTTTACCCCTCTGGAGGTACACCATCTGCTACAAACATGAAAAAACAGAGTTGCTCTTTAAAAACACAGAAGGCAGATTTGCTAAAGATAAAAATATAATGGAAACTTTGTTCCCCTTGAGAATGGCAGTATAAAATAAATTGGTAACCTTTACCAAAAGGTTTTTTTACTGTCAGAATGATCTCCAGAACAACCCCAGTGCAGGGAGTATGGATTCTTGTCCCATAAACCCAACAAGTAATCCACAGGGAACTGAGCCTATGCTCTCCTGGGGTACAAACTTGCTGTCTGAGAGGACCAGTTTCGCCTTTTAGCTGGGTGCACCACAAAGGGCTGGGTCACAATAAAGGGGCCACCACCCGCCTACAATCTCGCCACCCAACCTAAAAAATGTTCTGGGTTCAGCACGGACACAGATACTGTAATCTTGAAGCAGGAATAATACCTGTCCAGATAAGAGAAGTCATCAGAAAGGACATGCTCAGAGCTCTTCTGGCTATTACTGTTCCTCCAGGAAGGTGACACAGAAAACTCTTCAGAAGATACTGGCCTTGGTCTCTGTCCTATTCCAGAGGGTTGATGTAAACCTGCAGCCTGTTCTTCAGTGCTCAGCACAGCAATCACTGCTCGGATGGTAGCCTCATCTGTTTGTGACAACGGTTTTGAAGGTAACCGCATTCTCCTCAGAAACAAGCTGTGCCATTTCTGGCGCAGTTGTAACAAGAGAGCAGCAGCCTAGCAAAAAAAAAATGGAAATGTGGTGAAACAAAAAGTGTAGCATTACTTTTGTTTTTAATTTCACGAATATTTACAGAAAGCTTTTGTAACCACCATTCTACCCCAAATCTTTATGGACTGGAGTGAACTAAAAGAATGACACTAGCCATCATTTAAGTCTAAAGGAGACCAGTGATGGGGCAGTTTCGTAAGTGAAAACTGTTGGAGACAAGGTGAGTATTGCAGCTGCTTTTCATTTTACAACATGCACGGCTATTTAAAAACAAAAAAAAACTTGAGTTTTGCTCTAAATTGACCCTGTTAACATAGGAATACAAAAAAAAAGTCACTACACATACCTTTGTGGCAGTCAGTGTGATGAAACACAGCCTCTTTCGTATTTAATCCAGAAAGATGGGTATTGTCACAAATGGGCCACTGGGAAGGCAAGTATAATGATTCTTGTTTTACAAAGTATGTAATTCCGCATGAGTGATCCTGTGCTGGCTAGGTCCCTTTAATGTTTTGGTTTTTTTAAAACACAATACAAAATCAATGTAAGTTTCTACTTTCTAAAGTGTATTTATAGGTAAAACCTTTTTTGGGTGTGCTGGCCTGTTACACGTTGTGTTGTGTTACACCTTATCATTGATGTGTGTTCCAATGCTGCTGGCTATCATTGAGAAAGGTGATGAAAAATCCAAAATCTTAAAGTTGTAGTTGCTGACCAAGTTGTAAAGTTGCTGACCAAGAAGTAAAAAAATACAATAAATTCGTAACATCTTGTGACAACTGTCTAAGATGGATATTTCCCTCACGTTGAGTAAATGTCCTCTCATTTCCTGTTGTGTCTCTGGGACAGGACATGAAAAGGACCTTCCCAGAAAGACACACACAGCAATAAATAAAGTATTACCAGGTATACATATGGACTGTATCCAAAGTAGATTTGGATTTACATTTTTTTAAACTTAGCTCACAATGTAAACATTCCATTTTCTGTTCTCTTTACAGACAGCAGTCAGAAGCCAAGAAAATTATAGTTTGAATTCCAGTGCAACTATTTCTATGAAATTACTCCTATATAATAAACACAGTAGGTAGCAATACCATTACGTTTATATTTTGAATTAAAATAATAATAATAATTTTGTAATAAAAATTTTCACTGAATCAAATGCATATTTCATTGAATATCTTTTAAATAAGCAAAATGTGTGCAGTGTAAACATACATTATTGGAAAAGTGTAAAGTTCCCACTCCACATGTATACACAATGTACCAGCTTTCTACTGGAATGAATGGGGCACATATTAAGCATGAGTTCAAGGATTGCTGTGTACTTCATCATTATAAAGCATATATATTGAGTATAATCTAAGATGTAACACATCAAACTAAGAGCATAGGTCAAACTAAGAGATTGTAATCAGTTTAATATGCTCCTGAGATCATTTAGAATTTATTGACATGTGTATCCGACCTGCTTTGGATGTACTTTTAGTGAGATATGCATTTTTATTGACTTGACATTTTTATAGACTATAGACATGTCCATGCAAATTCCGCATGAAAAAAAAAAAAAAAACCTCAGTGGAACAGGCCCTATATATAATTAAGTTAGGCTGGACACCTACTTTAAAACAGACAATATCAAAGTAAGGTTAAAGGTTAGTGTAAAATGATTCTTTCTTTTGATGTATTCTATAATGCACAACCATGGTTTACTGTCAGACCTGTGGTTTGGGCTTTGTCTTGAACATACCTGTTGTATACATTGTTGACTTACTTTCAAATAAAACTTGTTGCTGTAAAACAGACTCATATAATCATGCTTGGAAACACTATTACCTCAGAGTGTATCTTAAACTTTAACCACTCATCCAGCTTAAGAGTTGCCAATATAGCCGTAGACCGGTCCTCTGTCTCACTGTCACTGCTGTCATTCGGTGAATCATCTACATTTGCCGCAATACACAAATTAAAGGCTAGTTTATTTTAAATCATAGCTAATTAATTTACAGATAGCAATAATAATATATGAATTCCCAGTCATCTTTAATGTCAAATATGTGACATAACTAAAAGATATGTATTTCTAACATAAGACATGACAAACTGAATTCTGCTGCAATGTATCATTTATTTCCATCTGTACAAAAAACACTTCTTACAGCTTTTTGGAATATATCATGGAGCATAACAATTCTACCATGGTGGTTTTAAATGTATAGACTTTCCAATGTTGTAGACAAACATTTAAAATATCCGATTGCTTTTAAAATATTATAATTGTTTTTTGCTCAATTGCAGAGCTTTCTTTGCTCAAAAGACATGCTCTCCTTCAGTCATGAATTCAATTCAATTATATTGTTTTGTGAAGCATCACAAGAAAATACATCAAAGAGGTAGGCCAGAGTGTTGGCAGTGAAGGTAGTGTAAAACAGATGATATGTTGATAGTAATATATGCTCTCCATTAAAAATATGTCCCTAAGTATCTGTATTAGAAATTCTACTATTCTGTTAAGATTTTTCAAATAACATATTAAATGCAAGGTAAAAAAAATTATATTTATCCAACACAAACACACACAACCTAAGTGTGAAAATGATCTCCCCCTCCCCTCCTGCCTCCACACAATTTACACTGAACATCTTACCATGGACTGAAGATTCTTGCAAGGCATCGCCTGGCAGCCGAGAAGGTCCTGCAAAAATGGCTACGGTCACTGGTGTAACCACTGTACAACATCTAATGTTTGCAATTCGATGTGCCCGAGTCATTTCATCGTATATCAGCCAGTCTGTAGGCAGAGGTTGTACTGCTGCTGCCTGAGAATTCCCGGAGGGGACCTGAAGAAAGAAACAATAAGGGGCTAAAGTTGAGAGTACATTGTACTCTATAACAAAGTAGAAATTCTTCTTGGCATATAATCTCCTTTTTAACATAATACACAATGCAGGCATTATTCTAGGCATACACTAACAAATGTCTTCTTTTTTATTGATAGTACAATAGACTTAAAGCAATCAAAAATAACACTTACCATTACATCTTATCAAACTATCAGTTGTAACATAGGGCCTGATTTTATCAAGCTCTCCAGGGCTGGAGAAGATACACTTTCATCGGTGAACCTGGGTGATCCAGCAAACCTGGGATGGATCTGGTTCAGGATTGAAAACATTTGCTAACATAGCTTAATTTCAAACACTAGTTAACCAATTGATAAAACAAAAAGAAAAGAAAAAAAACTTCAAGCAGATTAGGCAATTTTACAATCAACATTATGCCCAAATATTGATCTAACAGATTTGTGATCAAATTGAAGTTTTTCATTGACTTGTTAATCAAAAATATTGTTTGACTTTATTTATGCATTAAAAGGCAGTGCCCCGAAAACAATGTAGCATGCTGTAGCAAAGATACTCAAAAACCGATATATAAAAGAAGGTGTTAGACAAGGCAAGTGGCAAATGCCAATAATTCCGGACTGCAGATATGGTAACAGGTTCAGGGAAGGGAGTGAAAGAGCCAATTGGAATATTTATTAGTGTGTACAGTGTATAATTGATTTTTACCTCTTCTTGATTTGATAAAACAACTCTTAGCAATTGTAAGAATTAACACTGGGTCCATTGATCTGTATATTTTAGTAGCACAAGAGTATGATAGATAACATGTATTATCTATTATAGCTATGGAGTAACACTTTATCTTCAGACACTGTACAGTCACAGTCCAGGACAAAGCTTTATAAAGGCTGGGCATACTAAGTACAAAGGCTTCTAACACAGGGAGTCAATTTATTATGCATGCTAGCACTGCTGTAGTGCATTGCTCTGCATATTTTAGGTTCTAGCTCTACAATATCTCTACTGCACACTCCTCTGACATAAAATCTGATGCATTAGTATGTAAGTTCCTACAGCCACCAATCAGCTGAAATCTGAATAGGAAGTTAAATGAAATATTTATGGTAAAGTAAGCATGGTGTAATTTTAACACTTTTGCAGGGTTTCCTTGATACCTTCAGCAGTTCACAAACTGACCTAACTTGTTCTTTAAAGGAAAGCTTTTTCTAGTAATAAAGAGTTTCACTATAAACTACTTATACTGAGAATTCTAATTGCTGAGCTGGCATGTTGTCACTCTGGCCTCATAACTTGAGTCACTAATACATACAGTATAATAGCCAAGAGGCTGGCATTACCAGAGGGAGGTCAGAAATGGCAACCCTTGTATTTTATCAAAAAGCACAAATAATGTAAACCTTAATTCTAAGTAGATGTAAACGTAACTAAATGAATGCAATATTGCAATCATTAAAATATACTTCCATGTATTTTTATTGCAAGCTGTGTAAAGGCCTGAATTTGGCTTTGTATCGGTTCTTGCAGACTCTCTACAGCAAAGCTCAGACTGGGGAAAAAGTAGCAGAACAAGTAGCTACTCAACTGTACTGCAGTGAATGAAATGTGCTAATAGGGGGGAGAGAAAATATTGAACAGAGTATCAGATGATCTCATCAGTCTGCTGCTTATACTTTCACTGTCCAGCCACAGAGTTTGTGTAGAAAGGACAAAAATGATACTGAACTGCACCACAGAAAAATTAGGCCTCCTATTTTACCATACTGGGCTAAGAGGCACAACTGTGTAAATATCAGAATTAGATGGACAGAAATACAAATCAATCAGCAGGAAAAACAGCTCCTTTTTTTGTATGTTACATATTGATTTAGTGGTTTGCCTGTAATACAAATTAAACAGCTAAGTGCCAGTGTATTTGTGTATGAAATACAATAAAAGGTTAAGCATATAATGAAACTGTCCATTTGCATGACAGAGTTTACCTTTTTATACTGACTGAGAACTGAAGTAGGATGAAAGCGCACACGTTTTTCCGTTGGTCCATTAAGCACCATATCCTTTCTGTCTACATGTATAAGGTTTGGGTACATCCCCGCCACTAGAGCAGCCTTTACTACTGCCCAGTTCTCGGAGTTTGTATTTACATCTCTGATGTCTCCTGCTCCACGAGCCCTGACAAACCCTGAACAGAAGCACAGTCTTATTAAGTGGCATACAAGGTAACTAAATACTCGATTTCTATGTTCTATGTACTGTGTCTGACACTTACCTGAAGCCCTGAGTTGCCCTAACAGCTGTGTTCTCATTCCAATAATAATTTCCATGGTAGCCTGAGACAGGAAATTCTTCTCACAGAATGCTCGTTCCCACCCATCACTACGTGCTTTTTGCCAGGCCTGCAAGATATTATTTAGATATTATTAGATACTCCAACAAGTATATCAAACCAGAAGATATTATTTTGTTCATTTACTATAGAATGGAAATAATTAACTGAAATATGGTCACATTGCATTACCCCCATTATAAGCAACCATTACAAAATAAATAACAAAAAACACTACACAATATGAAGACTGTAGATGACTTGCAGAAATGGTCCTATGATTTCTACTTTCATCTTGACTTCAATTGTTTAAAAGTACAGAATCCGATAATGTGCAATAACATAAAGTAATAATTAGAAATGTGAGTGAGCTACCAGTATATCTACAGCACAACAAAGTTAACAAGCCTTTAACGAGTTTGTCCTATTATACATTTTTTTAAAAATTTATCTTACCTGAAATGCCCTAAGTAAAGCCATATGATCACTGAATGTGTCCGCAATTAGTTTTTTTCGGCACAACATGGCAGCACGTTTATGGACAGCTTGTGTTGGTAAGACAAATGGATCTCGATATGCTAAAGTGCAGGCAATAGTGAGGATGGGGTCTAAGCACTTCAGCACCACGGCACATAGCACCATTTTGCCAAGATGAGGTTCTACTGGCAAATCAGCCAAATGATAGCCAAGTTCTGTCAAATCTTCCCATGTGTCCATTGCATCAACTGTCTATAGGATAAACGACAACTGGCATATTTAACCAAATCATTATGCACTGGAAAACTTATTTGTGAAATTTAAAATACTTAGTCTTAACATGTTATCAAACATGATGTTGTACAGCAGGAGTCCCCAACCCCCAGTCTGTAGCCCACTCGCAGGGTCAGGGGAAGAAGGCGCACCAGCCAGGGCTGCGAACCATGTCTCCAGTACGCATCCCAGGCTCAGGGTGGTGTGCGGGTTGTGTCTCTGAACACAATCCACCCACTTTCCCATCGCAGGCTCAGACCTTAGATGGGAGAGTGGCCAGTTCTGGCATTAGGACATGACTCTGGGGGCAGTTTCTTCCCCTTTAAGTGACACACTGCTCCCTGCGCATGCGCAGTCCGGAGTCCGTGGGATTAGTAGTTCGGGAGCTACAAAAGGTTAGGGACCACTGTTGTACGGTATAAATGTTTTCCCAACATACAGCCTTTCTAAATGCAGAGGGACTTAGAAGTGCAGACTTACCACTAATTTATGGAGCACTTATCACTACATATATAGGAAATATCAGCCACTATTTCACTAAAAAAGCCTCTTTCAAATTCTAATAAAGAGCTAAAAACGTAAAAATAAAAGGATCCACCTCCTTCCCAATAACTCTTGGAACCCCTTGTTAAGTAGCTAAACATTCTATCTTTAAAATAAATAAATAAATTATATACTCGAGTGTTAGCAAAAATGTTTTATTTTAACCTCACAATGCTTTTAGAAAAAGAATCTTGGCCTGTATTCAGGTAACTTATGTGTTTTCCTGCAATGCATATCCAACAAACTTCCGCCACTGGAAACACAAGACACGAGTTTGTTACGGATTTTAAATGACTAAACAGTGACATCTATCGGTGGCTGGCAATAAATACCCAACTTAAAATACTTTACACTTTACCCTGTAAAAAGCGGACAAAAACAATGAGTGAAATATCTACTCGACCGAAGAAAACCCAACTCAATACGTAGTATTGAGATATGGACTTATAAAAACAATATTTATGATAGATTAGCTTTGCAGGATGAAATCTTTCATGTAATTTTTTTTCCACCATAAAATTTCAGATTAAGAACTAAACAGTTTGCTGGACATGTCACCGAGTTGATGTGATTTTCCTAAAGAAGTGGTTTCATGCTCTTTGCTCTGTGGCAAGATTACTATCCAATAAACCTATTTAGATTGATAAAACAAGAAAAGTATCAATGTACCTTTGTATTTACTGTAGGGGTAATGATTGCTATCTTTCCTACAGCCCCAAATCATCTGTTAGTGTAAAAAGTTGCTTGTTTTTCTTAGGCAATCATCTTCATAGGTTTCTGATTTGATATATAATGCGGATTGATGAGGGGTTGTACTATTAAAAGCAGACTCTTTTCAGATGCAGATACACTAGTTTGCCATTCAAAATGAACATCAGTGCAATGAACTGCCCAAAATACTCATTCTTAATAACAAAAGATCCCTTTCTAGGTAGGTGCTCCAAGAAAAACTGTGGTTTAAAAATAAGTTAATCCAACAAAATATACATATTAGTTGATATAAGTTGCTGGACAGTTAAAATCAGTTCCTTACATCCATTGTATTTATACAATTATTATAAAAAAATGCAATAAAAAGAATGGGACTAGTAAGATGTAACTAGGAACCCCTAGGACTCCAGGGTGAGCCAGAGAATGGAAAATATCTCACATAAACATTAACATCAGACTTAATATTAGATATCTATTCTCACTTACACAAGAATGTCTTCACTGTCATGGCCCTGGGAAGCCCAGAGGACTGGACAAGGGAGTTTGAAAGTTTAGGAGGTTTAAACAAAAGTAAAACCCAATGGATCAGTAAAACTGGGCTAATATCATTCATAAGTCCAAGTTGAAAATGTGAGGTTTTTTAGATATACAGTGAGATATGCAATATTTTCAATTTCTAGCAGTCTAACACTTGTAGTATGTTCATGAAAACAGAATGAAATATAGAGAAAAGTCTGTGTGATGCAATACTAGATTCCACCATCAGGTGGTGGAGCAGGTTAGGGCTGAGTAAACTTATGTTTTCATAAATGGAAAGGTTAAACTGGCATTGCAGTGGTAAGGCAAAATAAGTTATAAGCAAACATGCAATAAGGTTATTAAAGCAAACATGCAATAAGAGATATCTTTGAATATTGTGCTAATGCTTACCTTTAGCATCTGAACAGCATTTCGTACAACTAAGGCTGGTGGTGGCTCCGGGGCCTTCATTAGAAAATCAGCAACTGGACAATTAATAGGGGCTAATAACTTTGTATGCAAGCAAAGCTCCTGTTGAAGGAATAACATTTTATGTTAAAAGTATCCTGAAAAATTTTGATGTCTTCTTTTTACTAGTTATTATCAACAACACAGACGTACATGAAGTGGCATTCGCAATAGTTCTGGTGTCTGAAACTCTAACATATTTTGAAAACGAAGCTTGCTGTACAGGCGGAAACAGATTCCAGGTCTGCAGCGACCAGCTCTGGAAAAAAAAGGAAGAAATGTTGCATAACATATAGGCAAACTAATACGACAAGAACAATAACTCTTGTATCTAATTTTGCTTTAATTTGAAGACAGAAATGAAAAATAAAGGTAATACCTTCCTTTCCTTTGAATAGCACTAGCTTTAGAAATCCAAACCATCTTTAGCATTGTGACATGGTTTAGAGCATCAAAGGATTTCTGCAAGAAACAAACACACAATCTGTGCATGCATGAACAGCAACTCATTCAGCCTAGAACAAAGCTTAAATCTAGTTTTATAATGGATAGAATTCTGCATTCATGCTGTACACTGTGATCTCCTCAGGTCTAATGGTTGTGGTACTGACTCATATGAATATATATGAGTATATATGGGTTCAAAACTGGGCTATAATCTTTTAACTTTATTACATTTAAATCTGCTTATTTAATTATTTGAAAACCCCTATATGCTGTGTCAGTCATCCACCACTAATCCTTGTAAAATCAGGACCAGTAAATGCAGGAAAGGGGAAATGTTGATTTTCACTAAAATTTTGTAACATAAAACTGCACCAAATCATAAACTTTTCAGTAAGGCACAGACTTGAACCCATAACCTTGTGTATTCTAGACAGGTAGAAGTTTGCTTCACTGTGCACCACCTCTACAACAGAAATTCTACCTTTTTCACTACACAAAAGAAAAGGCTTCAGCTGTGGGGGCAGGGTCAGACCAAAGGTTTGCTTTCTGGCTACAGGGGATGCGACAAAGGCACTCCCCTGTCACCATCCACAGATCTGCGTCCTTCTCCTTAGAGGCCCTTCCTCTGTCCCAGGACATGCTAAAGAAATCAGATGTGAATTATGACATTGCATTTAATATATGCTTAGGATTTTTCATTGCTTGATGCTTAAAAACAATTATAAAGATTATTGTATTGTGCTTGTGTGCAGACTCTAAAAATCTATTGGGTATTTAAGGATTATAGCCACTTGTAATTTTTGCATTCTCATTAAATCACAGCTCTTCTAGGGAACTATGAAAAGTTGTTTTCATCTACATGGGGTGAAAGTCTAATAATAGGTGCAAGGGAAAAAAAACAAAAAGGTGCTACCATTCAACACACAAATTATTATTTCATACATTGTCATAAAATAAGCTCTTTCACAAACAGAACATCAAAGACTGCATTTTGGTTAACTTACCTCCTTCACTTTGCCTGAGTCTATGACAAACACAACATCATTGACAGTGATACTGGTTTCTGCTATATTAGTAGAAAGTATCTGTAAAAAAAAGCCGCTGATTAGCTAACCTTGTCTGGGCAAAAACAGTTTCTTTTAAAAGGAAATTAATACGTCTTGGTTAATATGTTTCTGTTTTTTATAATGTGTTTGTTAGTAGATTTTTGTGCCAGGTTTGCCTATTCAGTGGCAAAGTTTGGAGTTTAAGGTTTACACTTCAGTATTTTACTCAAATGAATAAAGAAGTAAACTTTCTAGATCCATTAGGAATCTTTAACAGGTATCCTACAGTTCACCTGAAGGAAGGAGCTAATGCATCGAAAGTTTGGAAAGTTTGCAACTTTGAGTGTATCATGAGGGTGTTATGAGAACTACAAATGTTCAGCATTAGGATTTTTTTCTCCTCCTGTGTCATTATTTCTGTCAGTCATTTGCAACTCCTATTTAATGTACAGCGCTGCGTAATATGTTGGCGATTTATAAATATAAATTATTACTATTAATTCCATTTATATTAAGTCCCTTTTTTTCACAAAGCATAGGAGTTAATTTATCCTGGGTCAGTCAATTAAGATGACCAAAAATGATGAACCAGAAGATCAGGTGAATATGATAACACCAGCTGGAGTTAATGGACATCACACCACCGAAGGGGAAGGCATTATAGTAGACATTAGTTTCACTTTAACACAATGGGCACCCATGACACCAAAAAAACTAATACTGATGAGACACTAGACATAGTTTCCTTGCAATTTACCTCCTGGACTGTACTAAACAGGACAGCAGAAGCATAGTCTCTCGTCTGACTCATTCAGTTTGTAAATTAGAAAATAAACTATAAATCTCTAAAAACAACAAATCAGCAACAATCAGTCTGGTAATGTGAAAGAGGCATGCAAGTCCACCCACTGGTAGGAAATGTAAAAAAAAAAAACATTCATTAAAAAAATTTAATTAAATAAATTATTAAATTTTATTAATTTGTAGTGCAACATTTCAGTTTTAATTCTAAACATGGACAAGAAAAAAAAAAAAAAACACAAAACACTATACATCCCCTTTATTGAAACACTTACAATTTTCCGTATGCCAGCCGGAGCGGTCTTCAAGACCTTCTTCTGATCAGATGTTTGCATGTTTGAGTGCAGCATGAATACGTGGAACCTTGTACAGTTTAGAAATAGAACATACTTATGGACACCAATAAGTTAACATTGTTAAAATTAGGTATTAATTGAGGCGTTTAGGTCTATCTGCTACTAAAACTTTTGGTTTTAAAGTGCTCAATAAAATATTTTAAAAATGCATCTTTTTTTCCAAAATACAGATATATACATTACACAAAATATGTACCTATTGGCATAATCGGCAAATCTCTTGTCATCAAACAAAATGCGATCTTTTAATCCTACAATCTCATCATATCCTGGAAGAAATATTAGAACAGCCCCTGAAAAACATAACAAGCATACGTTAGATCAAAATATTATATGGAGTTCATGGAATAGTACTTCTCAAACATTTTGAAGTATACTGGAAACAGTGGGCCTGAATAAAAAAGTTCTCAAAAACTTGAGAAAATAGACTATCATGGGAGAACCTAGGTGATTTAGCCCTGGAATAAATCTTGTCAATGATTGAAAACATTTGCCAGATAATAAGAACTGATTTTATTAAATACATTCCAGATTTGATGAATCACCCAGGTTCACCTAAAAAAAAAGTATATCTTCTGCAGTCTTGGAGAGCTTTAATAAATCAATGAAATTTAGATGGCCCAGTTAGTATGAATAACTTCTTCTGATTACTCGTACAATACAATAATTGGTGGTATGGAACATGCAATTCAGAGCACAGATGTTAAAAGAAGAATGGAGTATTTTAGGTGCTGCAGTGTAAAGAATGTGGAAGCACACATTTTGTGTGTATGGGGGAGACACTCCACAACATCTCATATTTTTTTTTTGGTATACAGCAACTGAAACAGCTTTAAATAGATTTGTATATGTAAAGTGTAGGCTAAACTGGGCACTACATGTTCACATACTGCACTATGAAAATCTTCTTGGCTGCGAGGGTCCACTTTAAATGTCACTGGCTGACGAGCAAAGCTAAACATATTAAACACACATCAACGCAAACCATTTAAGCTGATTTTGCATGTAATATCTATAGTGTGAATCCAGCCAAAGTGTATCTTTCTAGTCATTATTTTTTTTTATAACTTCATAGTGCCAGGAATCCCTGTTGGCTTTTATTATCTGTTTGTATTCACAATGCTGAGATTTCTGTAAACAAAAATGGGAAGTCAAGTAAGGGAACAGACACAATGCTTTATTTCCATCTATGTCATCAGTAATGAGTTATCTTCCTATTTCTTGTCCTTATAACCACTGTTACAAGAGCAAGAAAATAAAGGAAATGCCACCAATGAGAAAACAAACAGAAATACAAACCTGACAGCGGTTCTAATACTAAAATCAAACATCTAGGTGTATCCACTAATGCACACAAAAGTCAATCCCACAACAGATTCCAGAAGATGTCCCTATCCTTTTAGGAGACATCAAAGGCAACTGCTGCAACTGGGACACTGTACCTGACTCAGACTTTTGACAGATGTTATAAAGAATATGCATTATGAGATCGAGGTCCACTTTTTCATCATCAAAACTGTGGTGGTACACTTTGAGGAGTTCCTGTTCCTCTGAACTTAGGTTACTGTCATCAGCTTGCACCATGGATGCTTCATCCAAACTCTCTGGCTCCTGTGTGGAACTAAGCATACAAGATAACATATATATGTGTTTTGTTTAGCATTAGGGCATTTAAAAATGTATAGGGTAGTATTTACCTGTAGGATTCCAGTAGATCAACAATTTCAGTCTGCCCAAAGTGCCTAGCCCAATCAACAGCTTTCCTAAAAAATCAAAAAACCAACAAATCTATATTTATCTCATACCTGTGACATTAAATTGAAATATGGGTTACTGACTGCACATTATCAGTACTCCATGTGATGCTTTATTAAATTAGTTGTATATTATTGGCAAGGGCATTACATGAAAACTAATTTCTCTGACTCTTAGCTCACAGCCTCCTTGAAATAAGCTAAAAAACTATTCTTGTAGTAGTCTTCGCGGACAGGCTAGGGGTACATTTCTTTCCGGTTTTATGTGTCTAAAAGCGGTACATTGTTTTTCATCAAGATTATTTTTTTTTTTTAAAGAAATAATATACTCATACTTTTATATTACACTGTAAAATAAATGTTCATGAAAACAATGTACTGCTTTTACACATATAAATCCAATGTAATGCATTCAATACAGTTATTTTGTATTGAATGCAATACAAATAGGTTTTGAATTTCCTGCCCCGCCAGCAACGTACACACGCACCAACGTCACCGGAAACTCCCTCGGTGACTCATCGTGTGCAGAAGACGCCAGAGGAAGAAGAAAGACAGGGATCGCTGCGATGGACGAAGTGGGACGCCGGCGGGTCAGGTACGGCTGTATTTACTATTACTTCCTTTAGGTTTACATACCCCGAGTGTGAGTCACACTCGGGGTTACCGCTAGGGAGGTTAAAGTATATTGGACATATTTTGGTGAGTTATGTCTAAGAATTTTAGGCCTACAATGTAAAATAAATTTCTATGCAAAACAATGTACCACTTTTGGCATAAAAATACTGACATATGTAGACCGTCATGGAGGTTGAGTACCAACACATACAGTGAAAAATCACGTTTTGGAGCAAGCCCACAACCAGGAGCATTAAATGGAAAGGGAGAGCACTGGCTCCCAGGTGAGGGAGGAATAAGGAAAGTGAAAGTGCTTTGTACTTTTATCCTGGGGGAAAAAAACAAGCATCCTATTCTGCCCACTGACGATCTTTGGCCATGCCATGGTGACAATAGTTCACACATCCCCAGCTTGTGCAAGGAAGATGAGACAGCCAGGTAAGAGGACATCACCTGTCCCTTTCTGCAGTTACAACCAGCCTAAAATTTTATTTTGTAAAGTAGGACTGATTTCACTTTAAAACAATAAACTTAGGGAATGCTTAGGGAATGTCTTTTGAAATATGACACATTACATTATGATGTAAATCATCTGTCATTCCACACATTACAGATGTATTCTACTATATCTTGGGCCCAGGTTGTGACAATTTCTCCAACAGAAAACCCTACAAACCAACTAGCCAAGATAGTAAGTTTAGTCATTCAACCTGAATTTAATTTATAGCATTGTAAAAACCCAAAAGATCAACAAACAAGCACGCAAATAATAAATTGTTTAAAAACCTATCTCTTGTCCAAACAACGACTTTCAGAATGTGTCTATCATTAGTTGAACCCTTCTGCGTAAGACCCATGCACTCTATATTTTCCTATATATGTTTAACAAGAATTATATATTATATAATATATTTTCTATATTTTCTCTATATTTAAAGTACC
This sequence comes from Pyxicephalus adspersus, assembly GCF_032062135.1. Classification (NCBI taxonomy): domain Eukaryota; kingdom Metazoa; phylum Chordata; class Amphibia; order Anura; family Pyxicephalidae; genus Pyxicephalus; species Pyxicephalus adspersus. The sequence continues at coordinate 65,578,575 of NC_092863.1, forward strand.
TAACAAATACAAAAGTATAATCTCTACCCATTTGTATTTTCACTAAATTCAGCCTGCGTGTATGCAGACTTTAAAAAACATCAGGAAAGACCAACAGTATCATCCACAACATTTCCAACCAATCAAGCCTAATGATGTAAGAATCCACAAGCAAATGACACGTTTATTGTTATGATCAAAGCTGACTAGATATTAGTTGTTATTAAAATAAATGCATTCATTAGGAATCAGAGCACAGATATGCTTAATAATTATATTAATAAAGCCAATTTTGCATTTAGTAATGTGCAAACATGCTACATACATTACCGTATTTTTTGCCGTATAAGACGCACTTTTTCTTCACCAAAACTGGCGGGGAAAAGTTAGTGCGTCCTATACGACAAATGTGTTATAAAATAATTAAAATATTATACTCACCTGATACCCGATCCTGCGTGTGTCTCTGGCTGCATGCAGCGTGTCTCTTCTCTCCTCTGCCAGCATTGTGTCTTCTCCTGTCTGTAAAGCAGAGGGAAAGAAGCCGGCACAGCGCCACCTGCTGTTCCCTGTCCTAACTGCCGTACAGTGGAAAAAAAGCACAGAGTGATCATAAGGGGAATTTGAATGACACAGAGTGATCAGAAGGGAATTTTGAATGACAAAGAGTGATCAGAAAGGGAATTTGAAAGGCACAGAGTGATCAGAAAGGGAATTTGAATGGCACATGAGTGATCAGAAGGGGAATACCGGTATGAATGGCACATGAGTGATCAGAAGGGGAATACCGGTATGAATGGCACATGAGTGATCAGAAGGGGAATAATCTTTCAGAATCGTTTTTTTCTAGATTTTCCGCCTTTAAAATTGGGTGCGTCTTATATTCCGGAGCGTCTTATACGGCGAAAAATACGGTATATACTGAAAAATGACAATAACCATGCAATTACCATCCATTAAATGATCTTGTGTGAATATTGGCTCCAATGCTAAGAAGCTGTTCCACTTGACTCACAAATCCTCGTCCTGCTGCCACCATTAAGGGAGATGCGCTTGAACTGCTGTGTCTGTAGTCAACTAAAAAACATTACAGTAATAGAATGGAAAGGTTAATGTGTCATTTACTGCCAACAATGAGGATTCTACATGCAACCTCAAGTCAAATCAAATAATAAATCTAGATTAGGAGACCTGTATTATTAATGCAGCTTCCACTTTTGCTATTTCCAGAGAGAGAACAGCAACAGCAGTTCCCGTATTTCTTTGTATTTGGTTGGATAAGACCTTAGCTAATTTCTATCCCTTCCTTCTGTAGCCCAATAATTGACATGCTAAGCAGTCAAACATTTGACTACCCTCAGATCTGGAAATAGATTACCAGAAAAAAAGAGCAAGTTGTTATTTTCCTAGGATGGGATGTGTATTTAGGTAGAGCCATGAATTGGTTGGCTCTGTCTGATTTTCACCATTTAGCAGAACCAATGACAACCCCCTGCCATTCCAGATGTGCTTCTATATGTACAGCTGACAGGAACTTGGTACAGGAGGGGATAAGCACGTATTAGTTTTCTATGAGAAATTATTAGTATTACTAAATGAGACACAAATACGTAACTAGGTTTGCTTTTAAAAAACATTTCACAAAAGAAGCATGCTGCAATTATAAACAACTCATTCTAAAATAGCTAGCGGTTTGGATGTCATGCTTTTTGCTTTGTTTCAATACTCTGAATCACTGACCTGACACTAGTATATGGATAAAAACATTTCACCATTCTATAACTTTCCTGATCTGTGTGTGTGTTCTGCATTAGTGACCCACAGTACTAAAGCCACACACTCAGGTAGTCAGCATTTTCAAATACAGTCGGCAATGATACTATTTATGTTTTTTTCTATTAAACCTTTTTTAAATTGTAGTTTTATTCAGAATTTTTTTTTAAATAAAGAGACAAACAGAACAACACAGAGCTGTAAAAAAGGTTTTTCAACAGGAAAAACACAAGCAATTTTAGAGTAGGTGGGAATTTAGTAACATAAGCATCTGTTAGCAAATGTCCTAAAAAGCAGTTACAAAGGACAGAAAGATTAGATGTAAGAAGGAGGTAAAGGAAAGTGGGTCATCCAAAAGGAATCCCAATCTTCCTAAATCTTTTAGAATTTATCATTTCTATCCTGGGCTATTGTGTTTTACACAGCTGTGAAGCCAGTACAAAAATCCTTCACCTCTTGACTTCAGTTTATGGAACCTCCAATTATTTTAATACACAGACATATTTTTATGTTGATTGAAAAATGCATCATACAAGGATTTTCACCTCTGCCAAAGCTTATTGGACTCAAACTTATATGCAAATGGTGTCTGCTTTTGGGAACAAACCATAAACCTACCGGCTAGGAAGAGGATGCACTGCTTAGCAATACAAGCCTGTAATTGCCAATATGAATCAGCAAACTGTTAAAGTTGGGTTTTAAATTTATAACTAAGCTGACATCATATGGACTTTTTATTTTGCTTATTAAAGAACAGTTACAGGAGTTATAATATTTACACCTTTACCAGTAAAAAAAAAAAAATATATATATATATATATATATATATATATATATATATATATATATATATATAACACATTCTTTGGTATTACTAAAACAATAACAGAGATAGGTGCTGTATGTCAATTTTTTTCACTATACCCAGGGGTAAGAACTAAAACAAATGAAATTAAAACACTGATTGTAATGTACTATAGTTCAGAATAAAACTAAGTATGAATGTCAAATTACAGAAAAGCTCAGCTGGCCTTCAGACTGGTGAACTATTCACTGGTCTTCATTCTCACAGATGTGAAGTATTTTACTATTACTAACATCTGTGAAATAGGAAATGTTATCATGTTATTGTTTCATTGATACCCCATAATTGGGTACTTTCTAGGAACCATACCTGTTTTGATATAATGAACATAGCTGCTGTCTTGATATAATGGCATGGATGAAGAGAATATAGAAGCATGAGATATACAAAAACATTATAGAGTAATGTAAAAATAAACTCACAACTTACCACTAACATTTTCTGTCATAATCAGGTGAAACAACTGGTGAAAAGCATCAATGTTTTGGTTTAGCCAAATATCTGAGATACATGCATCCATTTCATTTTTCAGCCAGGGCTTCAAACTATTTATATCCTTTTCCATCTACACATGCACAGAGAAAGACACAACAGAAAAGTGACAGATGAGTGACTGCTAAAGAAGAACTAAAAGTTCTAGCTGCCAGTGCCTTCATGTCCATTGTGGGCATTAAAATATTGTTGGGACCGCATGAATAAATCAAAACAACAGAGCTGAAAGTGCTTCTATTGCATATGCATGTCTGGTTTTCGTATCTAAATATTTTATGAATCAAAGGAATAGTTTTAGGGGAGATTTTCTTTCACGGCACCACATCCCTTTTATTTAGGTTCAAGGAAGCAATACTCTGTGTTGTGGGGATTTTCAGGTGCTTTATCAAGAATTAATACAACAATATTTAAAGCGTACCTAAACTCAGAAATTTCACTTTACATAAAAGGGACAACCCCTTTTATGTAAAGTAAAAATTCTGGTTTCCAAGCATGGCATGCACAAGAGGAGCCTTTTCGCACAAACAGAAAAATTTGACGATCTCACGCATGCGCAGCGAGATAGTCAAATTTTTTTTTCATCCTGATCTCACACCTGGGTCGGGTCACCTAGGATGAAGAACCAGGAAGAACAGGAGCCCATGGCTGCACCTGGAACGCCGGCTCCGGGACAGATGTCAGGACGACACCGGACCTGATGCAAGACATCCCTGGATGGATCAGACTGCCCTGCTACATTGAAGGTGTGTTTTTTTTTTCTGCCAGTTTTTAGTTTAGTTAATCTTTAAAACTACATATCTGTTTCATTGTGCACCATCTTAAAAATGTACATGAAACTCCTATACATCTACATAGTGTCTTTAGGGTCACAGTCTAGTTGACGTTCCGATGAGCAGTTTGTAACTCCCAGGTCAGTTTAAGTGGCGCCAATGTTCTTTTTAGCAATCTTTAAGGGTAGCACCCCTTCCACTGGCCAGCAATGTAAGAGGGATTCTTTCTTCTGACCACTACACTAATGTACTGTGAGCTGTGGATATAGTAAATATAGTAGGGGTTTCCTGAAGACCTAAAAGTTTTTTCAAGGGTTTCCCTACGTTAAAAACGTTGAAAAACACTGGGTTAGACAGCGAACTGAAAAACAGTGCCAACAATTGCCAATGGTCTATGACCAGATATTTTGGGGTTTATTTTATCTGTAACCTACCTATGTTTAAAGATACAACCCTTTTTTAACAGAATTTAGCCTTTGTTAGGTAGTGAAAGATGTCCAGGGCCTGCAATAGGCTACCAGCTTTAGCCCTCTATTTTCTAGTATGAGCGCAGCTGTAAAATGCTACTGACCCCTTTTTAACACAAGTTCCAAGTTGTGTCTGAACTTGGTTCTCATCCACAACAACAAATTTAGCAATTCTCTTCATCAGGACATACATGTGTCAAATGTAGAATTAGAAGACAATCAAAAGTTGATTAGTTTAGTAATTCAGCTGCTTCACTAATTGCTGATTATGGCCTACAGGTAATGAAAACATTGTGTGTTTCAGAAAATTAGAAGACCAATAAAAAAAAAAAACGATTTTTATTACAAAAATGTACTGAAATGTATGTCCATGTATGCTCTCAATACTTGGTTGGGGCTCATTTTGCATAAATTACTGCATCGATGCAGCGTGGGATGAAAGTGATCAGCCTGTGGCACTGCTGAGGTGTTATGGAAGCCCAGTATGCTTTGATAGTGGCTTTCAGCTCATCAGCATTTTTGGGTCTGGTGTCTCATCTTCCTCTTGACATTACCCCAAAGATTCTCTATAGGGTTTAGGTCAGACGAGTTTACTGACAAATCAAGCACAGTGATACTATGAACATTAAAACAAGGTATTGTTACTTTTGGAAGTGTGGGAAGGTGCCAAGTACTGCTGGAAAAAGAAATCGGCATCTTCATAAAGCATGTCTGCAGGGAAACATGACATGCTCCTGGTAGACAGCTGCACTGACTTTGGATTTTTTCACACTGTAACTTAGATTCTGTGCCTGTCCGCTATTCCTCCAGACTATGAGGACCTTTAATTTAAATATGGAGACCTTGATTTCCAGATTATGTGCAAAATGTACTTTCATACATCCATTTTGTACTCTCTACTTAGCTCTGGTAGGACGCTTCTGACATTGGGCCTGATTTATTAAAGCTCTCGAAGGCTGGAGAGGATATATTTTTTACCAGAGATGCTGGGTGATCCAGCAAACATGGAATGGATTTCCTAAAAGTAATTTGCTATTTGCTGGAAATTGTTTTGAATCCTGGACTAGATGTATTCCAGGTTTTCTGGATCACCCAGCTTCACTGAAAAAAGGGTATTCTCTCCAGCCTTGGAGAGCTTTAATAAATCAGACCCATTGTCTCTGGTTCAAGAGTGGCTTGACAGTAAAAATACGACAGTTGTAGCCCATGTCCCGGATACATCTGTGTGTGGTGGCTCTTGAAGTACTGACTCCAGCCACAGTCCTTTCCTTGTGAATCTCCACCAAATTCTTAAATGAGATGTGCTTCACGATCTCAAGGCTGCGGTTATCCCTATTGCTTGTCCATCCTTTTCTGCCACATTTTTTCCTTCTACTTAACTTTCCATTAATATGTTTGGATACAGCACTCTGAAAAGTCAGCTTCCTTTACAATGACCTTTTGTGTCAATGACTGTCTTCTGGACAACTGTCAAGTCAGCAGTCTCCCCCATAATTATGTGGCCTACAGAACCAGACTGAGAGAGCATTTAAAGGTTTAGGACAGCTGAGTGGTTTGAGATACCATATTAAACCTTTTCAGAATATTCAAATTTTAGGAAATACTGAATTTTGGGTTTTCATTACCTGTCAGCTATAATCAACAAAAAATAAAATAAATAAATAAACTCTTGAAACATATTACTCTTTGTTTAATAAATCTATATGATATACAAGTTTCACTTTTTGATTTGAATTATTGAACTAAATAAACTTTTCGATGATATTCTAATTTATTGAGATGTACCCGTATTTCTTACTTAATGCCCTTAATGGAGAGTCCCATCTAAGAACAAAAATATGTGTGTTTTTAGGTTAAACTGCTCACCGGCTGATTGAAAAACGCGTCTTCTCCATCATCCAACAAGTCATAATCCTCAGTGAAGCCGACAGCACTCCTCTGCGTCTGGGCGTCGGTTTCTGACCTGTCATCCTTTACTGTCATTGAGTGCCATTCAGACAGGTTTAATGTTGGCCTTTCCCCTGATAACACAACAAATAACCACAATATCAGCACTAATAAACAACTAACCTCAATCTTTTATTATGACAGATAGGCTAATAAGAATAAAAAGCAATATAATGAACAGCATCCTTGTTAAACATAAATCATAAGCTGAAACTGCTGTGCTAAATAAATACATCTGTTAGGTATAATGTTTAATAATACAGTTAGGTCCATAAATATTTAGACAGAGACAACTTTTTTTTAATTTTGGTTCTGTACATTACCACAATCAATTTTAAATGAAACAACTCAGATGAAGTTGAACTGCAGACTTTCAGCTTTAATTCAGTGGGTTGAACAAAATGATTGGAACTGTGTGATGGCTTGGGCGTGCATGGCTGCCAGTGGCACTCGGACACTAGTGTTTATCGATGATGTGACACAGGACAAAAGCAGCCAAATAAATTCTGAGGTGTTCAGAGACATACTGTCCAATTACTTTTGAGCCCCTGAAATGAAGTGATTGTGTTAAATAAAGGCCTTAGTTCCTCACATTTTTATGAAATCTTTTTGTTCAACCCACTGAAATAAATCTGAAAGTCTGCAGTTCAACTGCATCTGAGTTGTTTCATTTTAAAGGTAATTGTGGAAATGTACAGAACCAAAATTAGAAAAAACTTTTGTCTGTCCAATTATTTATGGACCTAACTGTACATAGGAGCCCTGGAACTTCTTTAGGGCTAGTAGAGATCTTCATCATTTCCAGTTCTTTCTTTACACTGTCCACAAATTTTTATTTAAAGAAAAAAAAAAACATTAACAAATATTTACACATACATCAAATTGAAAAAACATGGTGTTGACCCTGCAGAATCACAACTTCAAAACAGTAACACATTAGGTATTAAAATACTTTAGGGGAAGTTAATTACGATATAGTAGGTAAAAAGCTGTCTCATACAGTACATGACAGTCTATACCCTGTTGTAAGATAGCATATGCCCCGTCCCAAAATGGTCTGAAGACCAAAAAAATGTTTCCTTCCCTTAAAAATTTAAGTCAAGTTTTTTAAATAAAGGAAACCCACAGTGTGCAAAGTACAGAACCCACAGCAACCAACAAATCATTCCTTAACTGACTTCACTAGACTGAAATCTGATTGGTGCTTATGGTAGTTTTTTTTACATTTGAACCCTTATTTAAGACAGATTGCTTAGCACTTTTTAACACTGTTTTATATTTCATTGAACTGTGCTCAAATAGAAATAGTGAAATTGTGTTTTCCAACATATACAATTTTTTGAATTATATTAGATTTTTTTTATTATTATTTAGCTTACCATGCTGTAGCTCTTTTTTGTATTCAAGCATGTCCTTATTTGTATAGCCAGTAGTCCTTAATAAATCTTCTAAAAACATTTCTTTCACCTCAAATGGCCGACCTGGTACTGAAAAAGAAAGCTACACATCAGATTTATTACCACATAAATTTCAAAATATAAATGATAGATTAAGTTGATTGATATATACATAGCTTTAAATAACTGTATATTAAAAATTGTACCAGCCGCTGTGTAAAAAGATGGCAGCCCCTTTGTAGGCTTAAGTAAGCAACCAATTTTGCATAGCCCTGTCAAGTCCCTGCAGCATCAAGCACTGCTGAGCTCAGGCTACTACAAACCTGGATGGCTTTACTCTTCATATGTGGCAGGTACACCTGATTCTTTTTCTCAATGTCAATGAGTAAATGTACAAATGAAAACAGATTATATTTAGCAAAACCATTGGTTGGTGTCCTAATTTATGACACTTCCAGATGTTTTCAAAAGACCCAGATGTATACTGGTTGGATTTTGTCTTGCATTTTTTGGATAGAGCAGAGAAGGAATTAGAATCCCCTTTTTTACGTTTTTCCTGCTTAATGTTAAAGATTTACCCTAATTTACTATACAGAAACAAAATCTTTACCAAAAAGCTGGAGGAACTCAAAAAGTGAAAGCACATGTCCACAGGCATTATTGTCTGTCCATAGTAAAGGAATGCAGTATGTTACTGTGGTGCCATCCATGTGCCTTAACCCTACCTAGCCCTTGCTGCAAGGGTTTATCCAATCCTAGCTCCCCAGGATTTCTCTCTTGGTCCCTGTTGCAGATTTTCCCTAATTTTGTCCCTGGTAAAACCATTGTCACCATGAAAATAAATGAAGGACATGTTGACGACAGAGTGCAAGATAGCAGTAAAATCCCAAGAGTTACTTTGACTGGACTTACCCTTTAATTATACTGTTTGTAATTAGATGGGATTGTGCATAGCTAGGCTAGCACAGATAATACACCTAATTTAATTTAAAAAATATTTAATAAAAGCGCAGGCGAAAGTTTTTCAGAAAATAATCAAATGTTTATATTGCTTACTAAGGCTACATACACACGTCAGATGACTCTCATGTGATTATCAGGGCTGGTATCAGACGAGAATCTGACATTGCTCATGGATGCGTCCTGGTGGATCCACAGATGAATGACCACAATGCAAGTGAAGAAGAGAGCATGCAGTGGGGTGCTGCTTGTTTGTTCTCCCCCTCCCCTCTCCATAGAGCACAACAGCCCTATATGAACAGGGCTCGTTCATGCATCTTTCAGTCTTTTGTTGTTAGAAAAGACTGTGGGAGAGCCTTTCCAACGACAAAAATCCACCTTCTGTACATAACATTAGTATTAGTACAATAATATTTCCATTAAAAATATTTTAAAAAGCTTACTATACAAAACAGGACAGCCTTCAAAATATCTGAGAAACAAGTTGACATCCAAGGCAGCACTGGAGAGAATCAGCTTCAGATTTGGATGCTTCTCCATCACATCTCTCAGTTTGGTTAGCAGAAAGTCACTGAACCGATCACGCTCATGAACTTCATCCTGTTAGATGATCAATAATATGATATAAAAAAAATGTAACAAAGACAAACAAGACAATATACAGTATATAATCATCTAAACTCATAAGGAGCTATTATCATAAAACAAAGTATCAATGATCATTTAAGGCTGGGGGGGTCAAACTCAAATGCACAGAGGGCCAAAATTAAAAACGTACACAAAGTTGCGAGCCAACCTTGAAAAAATTGAAAAAAATTAGGAAATTTTTTCTTCTCATTAAATATAAACCCTTTTCATATGGAAACAAAGAGGTTTTGCTTTACAGAGGCATTATTTTTTTTTTTTTTTAGGAAAAATTTCTATGTCACTTAAATTTCAATGATAACCTTTTTGCACAGGCTAACAATAATATTAACAATATTCTTCTATGAAAATCCAACCATTCAAGTCTATGCCTTGGAGTAGCAAGGAAAAGTTCAGCTGAGGAGGAGTGCTGGAAATGCCAGAGAGCCCGCTGGTCTATAGACGCGACATAACCTTGCCTTGTCCAGGAGAAGATAGCCAGTGCCCAATTTAGAAAAAGTTTGGGTTTAACACAGAGTAGAGATGGTTTGTTAAGCTTTTATTGATGCCTGTGTCTTTGCTGCAGACCTCTGGTACTGGTACTGTCCTCCCTGATTTCTGGCTATACCAATATTCTTGTTTCCCAGTGCCAATGTCAGAGGTGCATGGAGTTCCGGCAGTTTTTACCTATTGTCAGCAAGTGATTTCTGGATTTTGACATTGTGTCTCTCCTGAATATGGAGCTGATACTGCAATTGCTTAGCGTTTTGGACTAATAAACCATCTGACTCACAGATAACAACCATTTTGATTCATAGTGGTTGTAATCGAACTGGAGCTATATATACAGTTTCAGTGGTTTTCTGAATTATATGTTTACAATATGTTTTTTATGTTAATATGCGTTGTATAAATCTATTTTTTAATGGACAAAAAAGTTCCAATTATTTTTCCTCTCTCTGCGCATATTGAAATTTCTCACATACTCACTAGAACACTGTGGAAACAATACATAATTGTGGGCTTGGCAAATAAGGGGCAAACTGGATGTAAGGAGTACAGCCAATGCTACATCAAAGAGACCAAATCTAATTGTGGTGGCCTAGACTTCCAACAAAAATTTTTAGTAGTTACTTGCTGGAGATTTATGCGATTGCAAAGACAAATGAAGTTAACGAAGAACATATCTGGTCATAGAAATGTTCAAATGCAAATGTGAAGTATAAGAATAACATAAATATTCACTTGCTGTTTTGCAGCAGTAACACAACAGAACCCCAGCATGTATTGGAATAAAGACCTTACCACAATAATATGAGTGACAGCAGAAAGTGTGCAGTCTCCACCCATAAGAGTACGCAGAAGGACTCCATTAGTGCAGAATGTCAGCAGAGTCTTGGGAGAAACACTAATAAAGAGAATAACATATTTAAAATACACAATAAAAGTTTACTTTCCTTCACATTGTATTTTAAATTCATTTTATTAAATTATTTTTATTGACTTTTTTAAAGAGTACAGAAAACAAGTATTTAACAAAAGACAAAGTTAGACCCAAACAGTGTCATGCCTAGCAATACATGAGTTTAAAGGTGCAAAATAAAATATGGAATAACAAATCAGAGGGAACCATAGGGACACATTTAACATCACCCAAAGCAGCCTAACATGAATTTGAGAAAATGAAGAATAGGAGTCATAAGAGATCAATTTAGGCAAAATATCCTAGCAAAAGATCAAGCCAAAAAAAAAAAAAAGTACCAGATGGCCAAGCTGTAGATGAGATCCTTTTTTAAAGTTCTCAAAATAAAAAACAGCTATAGCGTGTTCTCTGATTTTATACATACAATTTTATAAAGAAACATTTTGTATGTATTTTTTCAGACTGGATTCATGACATTCACTAACTAGTCTGCTGTGATTGCAGCACTACAACCATGATAAAGTAAAAGGTTATCAGTATCAGAAGAATGCTCTTTTTTTCTGCAAATGCAGAATTTCCCTTACAATATAATACAATTATTACATAACATACCGACTCTCAAGGCGGATTTGAAACCCAATAGTCTGCCCAATTGTTTCGCCTCTTTCAGCAGCCACTCTTTCAGCAACAGCAATTGCAGCCAAACGTCTGGGCTGTGTACAGAATAAACGGCACGGGACTCTATGGTTGTAGCAGTCATCCAATATGAACTGTGGGATCTAATAAAAAGAATAGCATATATTTATCATGCTTTTTCCAAAGGCTTTATTTATAAAATAATCTCCTGCCCCTTGCTCTAGATTCATTCATAATATTCATTTATACAAATAGCAATTCCTAGTGTGAAAGCTGTGCACTTTTGGGATTGGCTACTAGGTAGCAGAACGAGTCATTTTTTTAAAAGGAACTGAAAAAAAAATGTATAGAGATTCAAACGTGTCAACAGATTTCAGACCTGATCGGGGAAAAATTTATAAATAGAACCCAGGGAGAATAGGTTTTATAACAGGCCACCTTTTCTATTTCACTATTCTATTTTACAGCTGTAATCAGAGAAAGAAGTAGGTGTAAACTTATGGTGACAAATGTCTAAGAGGGGAATTATGCTATTATTACCAGGAAGTGAACAGGTTTTAAAGATGAGTGACAGAATAAACATATGTTGTGCTAACAGGTATTCTTGGAGTCTTAATGTGTTTGGTGTATTTCCTTCAGACCTGTGCAGTAATTCAGCATTAAACTTTGCCTCACGGCTGCTCTGTTACCTTGCAAAAAGTTTGATCTAGCACCCACCACTTCCTGTAGTTTTCATGCTGGCAACTTGTAGTGGGTGGCCTGCTGGGATTCCCCCTACAAATATAATCTCTAGTCTAAATGGGTTTCCAAAGGCATTTGGTAGACACAAAGGTGCAAATATTTGTGCAAACTATTTTCGGCTATTTAAAAAAATAACTGAATAGAAGATATGTCATATATATATGAGCTCATGCTGGGTTTTCTATTCTATTTAAAACCAAAAAAATAACATTTGGTTAGATACACACTTTTATGTATATATGGATTTGGAAGAGACCAAAGTGAACTGCTTTCCCCCGAGCTTCAATATGAGATACCTGGGTGGTTTTTCCTGATCCAGTTTCTCCAACAATCAGAACAACTTTATTTTCTTTTATAGTTTTGATGATTTCATCCTGTTTTTCATAAACTGGTAAGGACTGCCGGAAGGTATCAAATTCTGAATTTCCCCTCTTCATTGGAACTTGGGGAATGCCATTACTCAGGCGGCCACTTGACTTGCTCATTTCACGGTTCTCTTTGGAAAACAAGGTATGATCATTATTACTGTTGGTGCATTTTACCTGAAGTTGTGCTAACCTTCTGGAGACCAAGTACAAAGGTAAATATATTATCAAAAAGACATATAAATGCTTGGACATAAAAATAGATTCATATTGTAACATTCCTGAAATACCATTGCTGTGCTATATGGCTGACAGCATTTTTTAAAGTCTGAAATGTACAAACTTTATGCCACAACTTTAACCATAATCTTGTCTACTAAATTGCATCCACCCCAAGGTCTCAACCCATCCACATTTTTCTCTCTTACTAAAATGCAACCACCTCTCTGCAACTTTGATAATGACTTGTAGCAATTCAGAAAGAATTTCTTTTAATTACATTAGTTGCAATTTTTTTGTTTTACTTGTCTTCTGAAGTCCAGCATTTGTGAAGTATTTTTTATATTATTGCCGGAAGATGTATGTAGATCATTATGTAGAGAGGATACACACAAATTATTAGACTCCATTCACTAAGCTTTAAACAAAAATACACACCCTTTTTGATCCTTGTTATCATATTTCTTATCGAATTGGACCCAGCTAAAAATAATATAAGACTTTATGCTGGTCTTAGATTTGTGATTTAGGTTTCATGACACAAAAACAATATTATAGCATTATATTTTAAAATCTCTAGCAGAGGTTGTAGAGCTGATTAGGCAATGGCATTGTGGGTTAAACAAGAATGTAGAAAAATAAAAGAAAGTCCAACATCTAAACAATGTCAAATTGGTAAACGCACCAGCCTCTATTGCGAAAACATTGCTTCTCTCTGTCTTTGGAAGCAGCTCAGTCTTCTCTTTGTTAGTGATTGGAAAACGCTGGATGATGCCCTTCATGGTGAGTATGGTGTTGTGGGTCAAACAGACTGTCATGAATATGCCAATGGAGCCACTCCTATCCTTCTTTCTTATGGTCAAGAACCTACCAGCACCTTTCCTAGAAAATAAAAACGTAATATAATGAGCTAAAACAGCAATGTTGTGCCACAAATTTTGATGATACATTTTTGCTAGCATCAGGTTACACAAATACTTGACCCATGAATTATTATTCCTGAAAACAGTCAATCCATGCGTTATATATAAATACATGCTACTGTACAGTTATATTACTGGTTTCAGTATTTTTTTTTTGCAGCCTTGTTTTAACAGATTTTTGTGTTTTTTTTCAACATTTATTATTAAATGTATTAAATACTGGACATATTTCGGTGAGTTATGCCTAAGAATTATAGGCCTACAAGGTAAAATAAAATTTCCATGCAAAACAATGTCCTGCTTTTGGTATAAAAATACTGACATAATTAGACAGCCAGGGAGGTTAAGAAACATTGATTTAGAACAGGGGTCGGCAAACTTTTATGGTTACTAGGCCAATTCAGGGGTGGGTGGGTGGGAGCACACTAGGCCAGACTCTGAGTCCCGCCCTAATGGCTCTGCCCACCACCGGGGAACGCCCCTTGAAGTGAAATCCTTCTCTTCCGTATGCATTGTGGAGGAGAGTGATTTCCCTTCAGGGAGCGTTCCCTATTTACCGCAGTGGCGGAAGTATCAACGTCGGCCGCAGTAAATAGGGGAGCAAAAGCAAGAAGGTGGCACCGGCGCTCCAGCGGCTCTGGTAGTTCCTAACGACCCCTGGCCGATCCGCCGGCATTAGGTTGGATCAGCCAGGGGGCGTTAGGCTGGAACGAACTACTGGCTAGGCCGTATCTAGCCTAAAGGCCGAAGTTTGCCGACCCCTGATTTAGAACAAAGAGACACTGCAAAGCACAGAAGGTACAAAGATACATAAGTATATGTGCATTGTATGTAAGTCTAAAAGTTATTTTGCAGGGCTGACTGCTGTCCACGATAAAGGTGATGAAGGATCTCAATAACTTACCCTTTACTTTTGGATATTAGCCCAAGTGAGTCACCTAAACGATGAATAAACGCTCTCTCAGTACTAGTCAATGAAGAAGGGAACTCCATTTCTTCAAAATGAAATAAAAAAACACAGATAATGTTTAAAAAATAAATCCAGTCCAATTAAAACCAATTAAAACAAAGTCTCCGAATTATTTAGGCTGAAGTACAACGACTGACATAACATACAATATAAGTTTGTCTCTCAACAGGAAATTAAAATCTCATCTTCTCTCTGTACATCAAATATTTTATGTCTAGCATTCAGCTATGATAATAAAAACTAAACTTAAAATGTAAAGTTTAACCCATTTAGGTACTCAAAAAATAAAAATAAAAAAGATTTTGTTCCTACAATTAATTACGATGTTGAAAATCTATAGAAACAGATAATTTCTTACTATATAATAAATGATTGTAGCATCAGGCTTCAACATAGAAAAAAAAAGTAAAGGGGGTTTTGAATACTTTTGAATCCACTCTATGTATTTATTCACAAGCTTAATATCTGACAGGTAATCATTAACTGAAAAACATGAAAATACTTTGTACACCACCACACAAAGACAATCTGTATGACAGGACCTGCAGCGGTGGAAGTAACATGCATTCTCCTGGTTCGGTAGATGCAAGATTCTGAAAATGAATATTATGCCGAGATTGCTATATTTGCTTCAAACCCTCCCTCTTTCTATCCCACAACAGGTACTATGCAGGTTTAGGCAGGAGTTTCTCCGCTTTGTCTGGGGGGGTGACAGCCCTCGTATCGGGCGCCGGGTTTTAAGGTTGCCTAAAGTACGTGGAGGTATTGCCTTTCCTGTTCCCATATTGTACCACCAGGCTACACATGTGGGATGGTTGATAGACTGGTGAAGAAACGGAGGCCTTAAGCCATGGGTAAGGCTTGAGGGAGCCATTGCCAATCTACCATTAGCAGGGGCCATGTGGTCCCCTCCAGACACACTATCTCCCATTCTCAAGCTGCCGCTGATGGGAATGACCCTCCGTGTTGTGCGGAATTATTTCAGGGTCTCTGGTGTGTGTACTTACCCTTCACCATTGTCTCCTATTCTGGGACACCCGGAGTTTCCCCCGGGCGCATCAGATGCTAGGTTTCGTTTATGGAGGGACCGGGGAATTTTCAGAGCATCTCATTTTTTGAGGGGCACGGAGTGGGCACCTGTCTCGATTTGACAACTGCTCATGAACTTCCAGAGCTGGGACCATGGCGCAGCTTACAGCTGTGTCATTTTCAACACTCTCTCCCACCGCCATCCAGGTTTGTGCGCCCCCTATCACAGGTGGAGGGGGTGTGTGTGGCCCAAGGCACCATTAGAGGGACTCTCTCTAGTGCCTACCAGATGCTATTGACGGATACTGCCCCCTCGACCTCAACTTTACCATTTCTGCGTAAATGGGAAAGTGATCTTGACACCACATTCTCCCCAGAACAGAAGGATCGTCTCCTGTACACGGGTCATAAAGCCGCTCTCAGCAACTCTTACCAGGACCTGAACTATAAATTGCTCACGCAGTGGTAGAGTCCCGACTGTGTTAGCCAAAATGTATCCGGGAGTAGATGATAGATGCTGGCGTTGTGAAGCGGCTGCTGGCAGCCTGTTTCATATATTCTGGGAAGTTGCAGTCTTTCTGGTCAGGGGTGGCGGCGGTTATTGAAGAATTGACAGAAGTAGATATACGTAACAGCCCGGAGCTAGCCCTTTTACATTTGAATGATTGGTCTAAAAAGAAATATCATGCTTCTTTACTCAAACATCTTTTAAATGCTGCTAAGGCCTGTATTCCGGCCCTGTGGAAACAATCCTCTCCTCCCACCTTGTTACAATGGTTTAGAAGAGTGAACGACATTATGGCAATGGAAGACCTTATTACCAGCCGGGACGGTAGAACGGATAAATTCTGAAATACTTTGTTCTATTGGATACAGTATACCACTACTCAAGCGTACCTTTCAGTGTACAGTGCGGCTGATAATGCCGACGATCTGTTTTGAATGCAGAGGATATCATTGAATTATTGCTATGTGTTCCCAACTGTGTTAAATCTGGTCTTTATTCAATCTGGCCTGCAATGCTGTGCCCCTCCCCCTCCTCCTCTATTTTGCTTTCTATTTCTCTATTTCTTT
Source organism: Pyxicephalus adspersus (assembly GCF_032062135.1). Classification (NCBI taxonomy): domain Eukaryota; kingdom Metazoa; phylum Chordata; class Amphibia; order Anura; family Pyxicephalidae; genus Pyxicephalus; species Pyxicephalus adspersus. The sequence goes on from NC_092863.1 coordinate 65,595,229, forward strand.
TTAAGCCCGTGCTCAGTCATTCTGCTTGTTTGTTCATAATATGTTTGTGATGCGAAGATGATAACACAATTGGTGATTTGTATGTTTTAATGTTTAATGCCAGTATCTATGACTGTTCACTGAATAAAAAATAAAATTTAAAAAAAAAAAAAAAAAAAAGATAATCTGTATGACTTTTTTATAACCTACCTGTTTGATCACTATAACGAAACCTTTCCAGGGCAATATTGATAGCAATTTTAACTTCTTCATCGATTCGAATGTCTTTGAGTCCCTTTGCCTTTCCATGCTTAGAAGCCCCTTTGTGCTGTGCTGTGCCAGAGCTAGACGGTGTGCTGTTAGGGCTTGACATAATTCCTTTACAATAATAAGAAAAACACAATGAATTTGGTAATGAAGGCATCTGTAGCATTAACATAAAATAAAAATAAAAAAGCACCAAGGATTTCCGCAAATATACTGGGATCAGCCTTCCCGTCCAGGACTGAGAAAACCTTGTCATTTCATCCCAGAGTTTATAAATATGTATTTTGTAAAACATGAACATATATATTACATGAAGTCAACAAATCTACAGCAAAGAATAAACAATTCTGGAAAAGACACTCATTTATATAAAGGAATTTAGGAATTTAGGATTTTTTATTTTTTTTTTAGGTTTGTGGCCTTAAAGTGAAACTGAACCTCTTAAGCCAATTGCTTCTTACAGTTTACATGGCAATTTCAACTGCATTCACCCAGCACTCAGTGACTTTGGTTGGTGATCGTAAATGTAATTTTATAAATATTATATCTCAAGAGGGCAAAACCACACTAAAAAGCCCCTAGCTGTCTCCATATTCTTTCTTCTTGTGTTAGCATATGTGAAGGCAGAAGAGCATGACTGGCTAGTACAGTCTCTACATTTTCCCAATCTGTGTAACTGTGCAGGGGATGATATCAGATAGGAACAGTCATGTATGCAGGTAGTATGTAAAAATTTATTTTACTATTTATTGTAAAGAATATCCAGTTGCATTTCAATGGTGTTTTTTATCATCTGCATGAAACTTCACTATGCTGCAATAATACTGCAAAAACAATGCAAAATATAAACTCACTAAAACACAATGCTTTTAAGAAATAAAATATTACTCAGAATCATCTTTTTTGTAGTCAGATAAAACTAATTACACTAATCATCTAGTTAACTCAGGTTTTCTTTTTTATTATTTTATTTCTACCCCTAATTGAATTACTAAGAGACAGGTGACATTTACAGTCTCTGTTCCTGCAAGAATAAATCTATCAGCCGACCCAGGTCCTGCTGGTTGACCATGCGATGGAATGGGCTTACCTATTTCTTACCCCTAAGGAACCTTTAAAATAAATTTCAAGTGGCAGGGATTCTTTGCTTTCATTATTAGAAAAAATGCTATTTGTATTGGTTGCCAGTGGGAAAATGTCACTTTTACATCATTGTCAGAATGCCACCTTCACAGCCAGCTAGTGTGGTCGTTGGTTTTATACAGCTGGCTCTGTCAAATGTTACTGACCCCAGAACTATGCAGTAATCATTATCAGAGGTCAGTAAATCGCAGCCCTGGGAGCCCCTGGCAACTTCTGGAGGAACCCTGGCTGGGAATGTCTGGTATAACTTGATGCATAGACTCCAGCTTCTGTACTATATCCACTCCTAAGATTTGTGCTCACATAACAGAAGATGCAGAGCAAAGGAATATTTTGCAGTTTATGTCCAATTTTGCTTAACTGATAAGTCTACTACTGAACCAAAACACAGTTCAAATAATTGTTCTTCTTAAGCTGTAACTTAAAACGTGAATATGTGCTATGGTATAGGGAACATAATGTGAACAGTGCCTATTCAGTAACATAAAAACTGTCAACACTTTCCCCTACAAACGTCCTATGATAACTCGATGATATAAATCAGTGGTCGCCAACCTTTTGGACCACAGGGACCACTAAATGTACAGACTCTGCACCTCGCATGCGCGGGGAGCCGTGTATCACTCAAAGGGGAAGAAACTTCCCCCAGAGTGACGTCATGATGCCAGAACCCACCCACCGCCCTGAGCCTGCAATCTTTATAGGAGATATGGTCCGGTGCGGCCCCCCAGCAGAGTCCTTCTCCTGATCCCACTGGGGGCGCACCAAAAAACAAATTTTGGTGACAGCCAATATAAAGCACTGCTGCTTCAGACTGCTTATCTCAGGAGATAAAGAATGAGATTTAGTGATGTCCCTGCTACTGTGCTGTACTCCATGCTGGAGATTCTAACATGAGGAAATAAAAACCTTGGACAGGTGTACTGGTGAGAACATGTCAGGTGAAGGAAAATAAAATTAATGTAGATTATCTGTAAATCAAAGTGAGTGGTGACATTGATTCCCATCCAACTCCCTCTAACCCAGTGTTTCTCAATTAACTGTGCTTTTTAGGTCCATTTATATGACACCAATGATATGTTTATCTATCTGTAAGGGTGACATTTTTCCCACTGGCCAGCAATGTAAGAGCCTTTTTCCTCCTGGAGCACTACACTAATGTACTGTGAGCTAGGGATACAGTAATTATAGCCGGGGTTCTCCAAAAGACCTAAACGTTTTTTCAGAGTTCTCTCATGTTAAAGCAGACGTAAACTCAAAATTTTTACTTTACCTAAAAGGGTAGGCAACCCTTTTATTTAATGTAAAAATTGTGGTTTTTGTATTGTAATCAAGCAGAATGGGAGCGCAAAGCCTCCCGGGATACCTATGTCACACATTCCGGAGGCTCTTGGATGCCCATTCTTTAATGGAAGAGAAAAATTGTCGAGGAGTCGGAGACAATTTTGGGTACCCGGAGTCAGAGTCGACAAAAATGTGCCGACTCCGACTCCTGATAAATTTAATTTATATTAAAAAAATATAGCAAGTTCCAATGTCCTATTTCACAAACAATAGTCATAATTAAGTACTTCTCTGATGTAAGAATAAAGCCCAGTGCATAGTTGTATTTCTATTAGTGTGAAGTTCAGCTGGGCTAATATTCCACCTGACATTCACATTATTGTAATCAAGATTATCTACATAACAAAAAGTGTTTTCATTTTATTTCAGATATAATGTGTTTAAAAGGTTCACTTGAGTGTAAATAAGCGTAATGATATACGTGTAGGTGAGTGCTATGGCCTGATGTGTGTTCAGGTGTCCTGTCTGCACTCTCCATATATGCTCCCATCCAGGGCTGAACTTTAACATCATTTTGCATACCACCTAATGATGCTAGGAAGTTAGTTAAGTGCAGTTCCTTCTACTTCTGCGATAAAAAATGTTCAGAAATCTACTGGAGACCAAACACAACTAAGAAGATTCTTTATAACTGACAAAGTTACCATACCAATGACACCAGAAAAATCAAAAACTACATTATTGAAATGGTAGTAAACAATCGTGCACCACTATCCTTCTTTTCACTACCGGCCTTTTTAGGCCTAAATGGAGAAATGGCTAAAAAACTTGGTGTTTGTCTAGAAAGAAAAAAGTATAAGGAAACGTATAATTGAAGAGAACAAATGTAAAAAAGAAAAACTACCAAAAGGTCTGTAGGGACATTTTGTCTTTATAAAAATGGATGCATGCACATGTGACAGAGTCAATTATTTTGCTATTAATGTTAGATTTCATGATGAAAATAATAAAACAAGAACGCGAACCTTCGGAGTAAAAGACACCGAGGCACATCACACCAGAGCAGGGTTCTCCCCAGTCACTTTTGGCTGCGCGCACCACCCGGCACTTTTCAGCACCCACCCGGCTGTTTTTGGGTGGTTACCAAAGAGAGTTTGGTCACAATACAGGGGCTGCCACCCACCTAAAATGTCTTCCCACCCGGCTTAAAAAAATTTCTGGGTTGAGCACTGCAGAGACTATCTTGAGTAGTGGAGTATGTTCTGGAAGATTTTAAAATTAAAATGGAACAGATTCTGTGTATTGTGACAGATAATGCTTCTAATATGTTGAGCACAATTGATGAAATGAATAAAGTAGAAGAAGGTGACTGACAGATATTAAAGGAAGACTCTGCAAGTATTGGAGAAAGTGAAAGCGAAGAGAATATTGACATTTTGGATAACATTGTTGAAGAAGCATCTAAGCTTACTACTAGTTAACATATGTGTTGTGCTGTTCATACTCTGCAACTTGCAATAAGAGATGGATAGTCATGACATGCTCATGCAGCTACTCTAATTGGAAAATTGAGGCAAGTAACTCTTGCAGCCAGGGCCACTAAAACAGATGCCATCTAGAAAAGACGTGCAGAAAAAGGAGCCATTTTGGATCAAACAACACGCTGGGGCAGCACGTATTTGATGGTAAAGCGTTTGCTTGAACTAAAAGACTTTCTTGATGAACTGGACAATGAAATGTTTTATTACCTGAAAGCCAGTGGACACAAGTAAAGGCACTGGAAAATCTACTTTCTAACCCCTTTACTGTCACCAAGAGTTTGCAATCTGAAGACTTAACACTTGGTAAATTCTTCATGAAATCGAAGAGCTTGATATATTGCCTGAACAAAAGTGGAGGGTTAATAGCTGATGGCATTGTATCTTCAATGAAAAAAAGAGAGAATCTCTTACTGGATAAAAAATCTTGTTAGCTGATTTTTATGTTGATCCAATGAGCCGAATTTTGTTGAGCGATGACCAGACTGATACTGGAAAACAGGCCCTCTATGATGTAGCAGTTCGCATGAAGGTATTACTACCTGAAACACCACCACTCGATGAAGCTATAAGCACTGGTAACTCAGGATCATCCTCTTCAAATGAAAAATTAGACTTTGATTCCTACAAAATGGAACTTTCAACAGTAAAGTGATGTTGCATATGTATGCCAAAAAATGTCCAAATAAAGAGATTCCAGCAGGAGTTTTTTAAGGAATTAAAAGAAGTAGAAAAGTATGATGGTTCATTGAAACTGATTGTAGAAGAAGCCATCCTTGTTTATCCTGAGATTATTAGTGTGACTAGAACTAGAACTAGATTATTAGTGTGACTAGAATGTGACTAGAACTGTAACAGCGATGCCACCCACCCAAGTCAGTGTTGAAAGACATTTCAGCTCTAAAAATAATCAAGTAATTTTTAGGAGCTTCTATGAAAGAGGATCTGACAGAAGCAATTCTGTTTCTTGGAACAACACTACATTGAGTTAGCTTTGGTTTACATTTAACAGCTATTCTACTCTACAACTATATTCCAAGTTTAATATATAATCTGTTTTAAGTTTTCCAGCTTTTGTTTTTGCTCATATAGTTAAGCATTGTTTTTGTTTTAAAACTACCAAAGTGTAGAATGTGGTTCATATTTTTAAACTGGTAAAGTTGCTGTTTCTGATTTTTATGCATGCTATGCTACTACTTTATACACTTGATAAAAACAATAAATAAAACCTTATTGTTTTAATTTTTTGCCTTTTGTTTAAACTGGCCAATACAGTAGAGCTTCAGCTTCCTAGCCAGTGGTTCTGTGGTTAAATGGCATGTATGTTGGCTTCTTTCAATCAAAGTGGAAAATACATTAACAGGGTTTCTCATTTTATCTTCACACTTGCATTCAAACCCTTGTCAAAAAATTCTTTTGCATTCAAACTTCACACTTTTGCAACCAAACTTAACAAAAAAATTAGATCCCCTAATTATTCATAAATCTATAATTGTATTAAAAAAAATAAATATAACACAATATTTTTACCATAAAAGTTAAATATGTAATAATTAATGGTTTCTAAAAGTAAAATATGTAATAAACAATGCTTTCTCCTCTTAGGTATTTAGGCAAAAAACTAAACATTTTTGTATAATAATTTAAGCAATCCTGTTCGCTTATTGTTAAAAAAAGCACTATTGATGCTTTCTAATAAAGCACCTGAATTAATTAGCCTATTTCTTCTTACTACTTGTAACATGTAGAGAACTTGTCCTCAAAAGAATTAAGAAATAAAGAGTATGGTTGTAAAAATAAGAGTCGGTGTCCCTTACTTTCAACCAAGCTCTTTACCTGGCTAGTTTTATGAAAGGGGTCAATATCCATAATTAGGATGGCATGCTTAACACTCTTTTCACTAAAAACATTTAAAACCTCATCAATAAAATTGGGGAATGCTTCTTGATGAAATGCTTGCGCTTGTGACAAAGTGGAGGGTCACATTTTTTTATTCCTCGCACAACTAATTAAATAATTTCTGGTTATAGTTGTACGATTACAAACGAAAACCATTTCTATCTGGGAGGCATCACTTCCATTCAGATAACTGTCTACCACTCTTTGACATTCTGCATTACTTAACTCTGGCCATAGGGGTAAGTGCAATACTAGATATAAAGCTGATAACTTTGAAGATAAAAAGATTGATAATATTGTTAACTTAAACCTTAGTATAAATCCCTGAAATAAAGATATTTAATTTTAAAATTATATAAAGTAAAAAACATATTTGACAAATCATCAATTTATTTTTATATATTTTTATTAATGTTTCTTGAGAACATTTTTTATGGTAAAAAATTTGTGTTATATTTAATAAATTTTATTTTATAATAAATTTAATAATTTATGCATTATTGGGAGGTCTAAATTTTTTGGTGAAGTTTGGTTGCAAAAGTGTGAAGATAAAATGAGAAACCCTGTAAATACAGAGGAGTCTGACTCGGGGGTACTAGAAACTGAGGAGTCGGAGTCGAAGGATTTATCTACCGACTCCACAGCCCTGGGTCTCACGAATGCGCAGTGAGATCGGCAATCTTTCTCCCCAACTACGTCACACGATCTTTTGCCTGCACAGTGCGAGATCGGGTCACATAGGAAGAAGAACCCGGAAGAAGAGAAAGGATGCCGGGCCAAAGACGGATACAAGGACGACGCGGGACCCAAACGAAGAAACCTCCCGACAGATTTAAGGCACCCGTGATTTTTTTATTTTGAATTTAATTTTGCTTTAAAAATGTTGTGAAACGCTGTCCTAACCACTTCTGGTGGCAAAAGGATGTTCAGGGGCTTTGAAATTACATTGAAAACTTTAAATTTCCACCAATCTTCATGAAAATATAAGTCTTCACAATTCTAAATTCTGCAGTTTCTTTTATCCCTTGATGATAATATAATAGTGTATATCTCAAAACATATTAGCACAATTCTCCCCAGTAAAAAAATACCTGCCTAAGTGGGCGTATCAATACAACCAACAGTTTATAAAGGTTTAAACACAATGAGTTATTAGGCTGCAGAATATGACAAGCAGCCTTTACACACACAACTATCACACTGCTTTTTTTATTTTGAATTTAATTTTGCTTTAAAAATGTTGTGAAACGCTGTCCTAACCAGTTCTGGTGGCAAAAGGATGTTCAGGGGCTTTGAAATTACATTGAAAACTTTAAATTTCCACCAATCTTCATAAAAATATAAGTCTTCACAATTCTAAATTCTGCAGTTTCTTTTATCCCTTGATGATAATACAATAGTGTATATCTCAAAACATATTAGCACAATTCTCCCCAGTAAAAAAATACCTGCCTAAGTGGGCGTATCAATACAACCAACAGTTTATAAAGGTTTAAACACAATGAGTTATTAGGCTGCAGAATATGACAAGCAGCCTTTACACACACAACTATCACACTGCGCTGCCAATGACAATGACACACTTGGGGCGATAAATTTCACAACAATTTCCATGATGTCATTCATGGATCTGTCAGGAGGTTTAAATAAATGACTGCATTGTGTGTACAGCACTCATTTATCCGTCACTGGAAGCTACAAAAATTGTGTACGTAGCCTTACATTGCCAGAGTTGGAGTAATGCCCCTGCACTCTTGTGGTTGGAGAGAAGAATGCCCGTTAGGCTACGTACAGGGGCAATAATTGTCGTTGGAAAGGATCTTTCACAATCCCTCCAATGACAAACGACTACACGATGCATGGACAAACGCTGTACATACAGAACTGTTCTGCCATATGGAGAGGGGAGAACTACGGAGCGGCACCCCCACTGTGCTCTCTCCCCTTCACTTGCATTATGATTGATCGTCGTCCATGGATCCGCCAGGGTGGTCATTCGGACGACAGGCACTGTACACACACAAGATTCTCCTCTGATATCAGCCCTGAGCCGATTATCCGACGAGAACAATTGCACATGTGTACATAGCCTTATATTGGAGGACAATAGGAGGAATACCCCATCTCATGTCAGCTTATCATCAAGTTCAAGTTCCTCGCCCCTCCAAAAAACAAAACAATGCAGTCTAGGAAGCATGGTGGCTCATAGGTAACACTCTTTGCAGTGCTGGGTTCCAGGTTCCAATCTCGGGACAGGACACTCTCTGCATGGAGTTTGCAGGTTCCCCCGGAGTTTGTGTTCCCTCCCACATCCCAAAAACATGCAGTTAGGTGTATTGGCTTCCAACCAAAATTTACCTTAGACTGTGATAATGACATATGACTATGGTGGGAACATTAGATTGTGAGCTCCTTTGAGGAGCAGCTAGTGACATGACTATGGACTTTGTATAGCGCTGCATAATATGATGGCGCTATATAAATACTGTGTAATAATAATAATAATTAACAGTCTGTACAGTTCTTTCTACTCTCATACACTTTCCATTATTGCCCGTCTGTATGGAGACTATACAATTTCCCGGATTTCACTGCTTGTCAGAGAGCCACAAATTGGGTATTGCTGGAGGAGCCCTAACAAGCTCTGGAGGGGTCCGGAATGAGAAAGGAGACCGTGTGAAAAGATTTACTATCAGTTCTGTAATTGCCTGATTTTTTTACTATCCATATAGAATGTTTTTTT
>NC_092863.1:65605207-65638154 GCF_032062135.1 Pyxicephalus adspersus
ATGTTTTGCGTCACCATGAAGTCAATATAAGGGTGAAGCTGTCCCCTCAGAGCCCAGTGATAATTCTGTCCCGTCACAGGCACTAGATACGCCTGACAGAAAGCATACCCTGCTGTATACCACGGCTCCGTGTTACCCATACAAGTCAATATTTCATGTCACTGTTGGCCGTCCATTCATAGTGCACTGACAGAACGAGTCTACCTCACCTCTCGTGTGACGACACGTCCGCCTCCAGCCGCACTCTTTACAAACAGCAGGCCCCACAAACGGGACTTTCCCGGTGATTCCAGAGGGAGGAGCGAACACTGATCACGTGACTGCGATCCCCGCTCTGATTGTTGGCTGCTTGGTGATGCAAGAGCCTGATCGGCCATGATTGAATGGGGCAAGAGAGTCAGAGTTTACAGATTGTTTCTTTTGTAGGCAGAGCTTTGTGACACCAAGGGTAGAAAAGTACTACATCTTTTTAAAGTGTATGTGCAGCCAAACATTTTGTTTAGAAAAAAGGGGTTTCATTATTTTTTATTCTTCGCTGTTTGTTAACTGTTCTCTTTACTTTTGTTACTTTAAAGGGAACTTACTGTTTTCTTTACCCAAAAATGCAACAGTAAAGTTGGAGTAAATATCCCAAATTTAATGGAATTCCTACTGAAAGAATTTCACTCATTCTTTGTTATGGGACAAATAAAAACTTTTGGATTTCCCCAAATTTTCTTTCTGTCAATACCCATAATAAATTGATTTGTTTATAAAACAGTGAATCTGATATTCCCTCAAACATTCCATCATGGGAATATATTGAAACATATATACCTGGAAGATTCCCACAAAAGAATGTTTGAGAGAATGTCTGATTCCCTGTTTTACAAAAATAGAGCCCAAGGGTTGCAGTGCTTAGTTTAAATAAATAGGTGAATCACTCCAGATGGCAATATAAACTTGAGGGCAGTGGCGGATGTAGCCAACAATGGACCCCTGTGCCAAACTGACTTGGCCTACCCCCACCAAACTGATTGGCGTCACCTTATGACTGAGGAGGGAACTCGGTCCTAATTCAACAGCACATTTTGATAGAGACTCTAACTCCCCAACTCCCCTAATTCCCCATTGCATGAAAACAATGCTTTATCTAAAGATACGTTTAAAGAAATCGTCAGAAGTCAGAGGAAATGTATTGATTAAAGTATAAATAAAGGCAAACTTTAAAATAAAATAATAAAGTAATGAGGGGATAGTTCCCTTGCTATGTTTGTATTGCTGTCCTGGTTAGGGAGATTGACTCTCTATAAGGTGCACAGTCAGATGGTTCTTGTCCGATAATCGGCTTAGGGCTAATATCGGACGAGAATCTGGTGTGTGTACAGTGCTCGTCATCCATCCTGGCGGATCCGCAGATGATGAACAATGAAAATGAAAGGGAGAGAGCGCAGTGGGGTGCAGCTTGGTTATTCTTCTCCTCTCCTCCACATAGAGCAGAACAATGCTGTATTTACAGTACTTGTTCAGTAGTTTGTCATTGGAGAGGATGGTGCAAGATCCTTTCCAACGACAATTATTGCACGTGTGTTTATAGGCTTAGTCCTGATCACCCCTGTCACAGGAATTGAAAGAAGGAGTAAATCCAAAAGTTGGAGTTGCTGCTAGAACAAGGACAAAGGGGAAATCTTCCAATGTGGACAACTGTACTCTTGCCAACTGTTTAAAGAAGAATTCCCACACATCGGAAACATATCCTCGCAGATCCTGTTGAGTCAACAAGACAGGAAGTAATAGGAAAGCTCACCAACAAGACAAGATGGCAAACAAATTTTAGTGGTTTTTACGTCCAACATTTAAAAAAAAATTCTTAGATATCCTTTAGATACCCACAAAGAACATTAATTACATATTACTGCATACCTTATTTTATATCTAGTTTTTCTGACTTTTTCAGAACCCTTTTAGTTTGTTCACACCAATGTAAGTTGTTTATAGGATATAAACCTGATGGCCCAAAAGAGCTGGGGGTCTCACCTCTACAGAGGTTACAGCAACCTTTCTCCAATTTTTTACCCTAAAAGATCCCTTGAAATAATTTTTAGGTCTCAGGGAACCCATGCCAAAATAAGTTTTTTAGGAATCAATGGGAAATACTTCAACATTGGTGGTCAGTGGGATGATTGACACTTCTTACAATGATGTTCAGAATGTTACCTTTACAGGTAAACCCTTGGTGTCCTGCAGGTTGCTCTGCCAAGTGTCGATGGCAAATAAACCCCTAGCAACCTCTAGATGAACCCTGGCTAAGAATGGCTGGGTTACAGCCTTCCTGCTGCTGTGCCAGCCATCTGGACAAATAAAGCAAGTAGACATTTTTATTTTCATTACACACACACATCAACAGCCTTGCCAACATTATGCTGGGCCAGCCCCAACAGTATAAGTTATGCAGGAGATCAGAAAGATCACTGACATTAGGAGCACCCAGGAAAGTAAAATTATAGTAAGTATAAAAAGAAGATATATCCTATTCCAGTACAGTGCAAAATCCACAAAGAAGAATGTATTATTACTGATAAGCACTATGAGTACTAATTTGTCAGGTACATGTAAAGAATCATCAAGTCAAGTGCATCTGTATTACTGTATACTGAATAAAGTTGAAAAACAGCCAAGGTGCTGCTACCAAGGTGCTGCTGCCAATATTCCAATGCCTCCCCGTGGGATGTGCGAAAGGCTGAGGATCCCAAATAACAGCACCATGTAGTGCAGCAGTGAGCCAGAGTGATGAGGAACACCATGGTTTTGTATTTACAATAACCTGGGCTAAAGACAGAAGAAGAATTATGTTATCATTTCACCTGGAAAAATGCAACCAGGTGCTGCAGAGGAGTTTCGACTTTAGGTCCTTCAAACAGGGCTTCTCCTTTTTCATTAAACACAGCTAGTAAAGACATTCTAAAATCAGCATACTTGCTCTCTTTTCTTGTTCCATGTCCATTATTAAAAAAAAGGATTACATCTATTGGATCATAATGACAGACAGGTACTTACATCTATTACAGGTTTCCTTTTTAGTAAAACAATTGGTAAAGTTTTAATAAATATAAAAATACTATAATTGAAATCCAGCTACCTAAAGCAGATTTAAATCAGTAACCCTAATCGTTGGGGAACATTGTAGTAACAAAATAATACTAAAGAATAGGGGGCCAAGCAGTACTCTAGGTACTTCAGATTTGGAGCTCCAGAAGCACACTGCAAGGTATGTACACTAAGGTGTATTTTAGGTACTTCATTTAAAAGTAACAGCATTGTTTGTTTCAACTTTTTGCTTCACACTGAACAGTTAGACCAATGTGTCTGTAACTTGTGTTAGAACTTCTGTTAAATCCATTTATAGATTGATCACTAGAGGGAGCTCTAAACTCACTAACCAATTAGTATATGCCCAACATACTATCAACTTGTATGTAACAGAATTACTGGTATTATTATTAATATTATTATTATTATTATTATTAATAATAATAATAATAATTATAATAAACAGTATTTATATAGTACCAACATATTATGTAGCATTGTACATTAAATAGGGATTGCAAAAAACAGACAGATGCAAAGAATGACACAGGAGGAGCATCTGCATTTACCCCCTATCCCTGCTAATGAGACATCTAAAATACGGGACACTGTGTATTGCAATTACAACTTGCATGTACTTTATTATTGGTCCATCGGTTTAAAAAGCAGCCTTTTTAATTTAAATATCGGAAAGCATGTGGAGCCTGCAAAAAGTTTGTTATGGAGCTGGGCTGTGTAAGGCCTTGTTTAGACTCATAGCCTCTTGATGGCTGTAAAGCAGTGGTGTTACCACATTACAAGTACAGTCTGATGCTGGACACAGGGTCTAGCCCAGTGGTGTCAAACTCTGGCCCGAGGGCCAAATTTGCCCGCCAAATGAATTTTTATGGCACCCAAAGGAATTCTAGATATGAATGCAGTTGGCCCGCCACTGACATGAACTAGCGCTGCTACTACGATTCCCGTCATCACTCGCGTCTATAGACCAGCGGCCTCTCTGCCTATGCAAGGCACCACATTGGACTGTTTTATAGACACAAGTAATGCCAGGAATTGTAGTAGCAGCATCACTCACGTCTCACAAAATCAGAAACTCGTTTCATTTTTTAAAGGGTTTATCATATTGATATGGATGCAGCTGTACATTACAACAGGGTATACATTGTAGGCATTACTATATTGGCTTTATGCAAATAACCTCCACCCCCCAACATAAAAAGGTTATACATATTTGTGGATTTGTGTAAAAGACTACATTAATTCTGACCACGCCAAGTAGATTTTATTTTGCAGCTGGGAGATGCAGGACACCATGCTTCATTGATTGACAGGGATACCCAGCAGGAGTTTCACTATCAAACCATTTCTGGGGTGTAGCATGCACACACAGGGACAAATAGGTATTTTATAATAACACACTCCCTACCTGCTTACATGTATTGACACAAATTACTATAAGAAGGAAAAAAGCGATGCAGCTTTGTGTGCACATTGATTGATTCAAAACTTGCAATGTAGGAATCTTGTCAGGTTTTGTGCAAGCTGGTTAAGAAGACATCAATGTTTTATTATATGTATTACCTTGCTTTGCCTGCAAAGATGTACTGTGGTCTTTACATGAATGTTTTATTTAATCTGTACAATGCTTTCATCAAAAAATATTGCCTGCACCTAGCACAATAACCAACATATTTCCTAAAATGTCACTTATTTGGTATTATATATAACAAAAGAAAAAAAAACGCCCCACTGTAGTCTATTGCCTCTACATTCTAATACGTCCTGTGTACAATTTCCAAATTACTGTTAAAGGAGCAGACATAGGATTGCTTGTTTATCCTATCATCGATATGCAGGTTAAAACTGCAATAGCAGTATGGAATAACCTGCAAATGATTTTTGTGCTCTCTTTATATTTCCTATTACTGAGTTCATTTAGAGCATGCAGGTCTGGTTTTGGTCTTTCTTCATTATTTATATCTCTTTATGTATATAATAGGGGGGCACATTTCACAATGGATGTGTGGCTGAGAGCACAACTTGACTTACAGTGTGCCATTTGGCATGTTTCCAACCCCTTAGTTTATGTCCTTGAACTGCAAGATAAGGGTCTTGTCATTTTGTTCACATTATCCTGGTAATGGGGATAGGAGTTTACAAAGCTGAAGTTCTGATGTATGCCAGAACTTATATTTGACATCAGTTTTGTGCTAATGAGACACTGTCCATGGCTTGAAAATGTATGTTCACATTTTTTTTTATCTAAATCTGGTGCCATGTTACTCAGCTGAAATATTGAAGAACCTGTCTTGTAGATACGTTAGAGAATACAAAAAATGCTACTCCCGAGAAAGAAAACAGATATTTGCCAGTTTGAGAGAAAATTAGGGAGACAACATAATCTTTGTGGAGCAGTTGGTGAGTATCCTCCAACCTAAAACCATTATCATTGATTTGTATGTTGTCTGCAAACTTGACAATCTGGAGCATGTGTGAATGATAGTAAGTAATGCTATGTTAATGTGCTATGTTAGGGCATCACAAGACCCATACAAATTACCAGCAGTGAGCTCTTACTGGTATTTTAGTGCTCCGGAAGGCTTTTGTTTAGCACATTGGACATTTAAATGAAGACTTGGGGATTGTGTTAGAATTGCAGGTTGAATTTGTGTGGGACATAATAGTCCAAAAGAAACTTCAGTAAATCATCAAAATACACAAATAGATGATTTACTATTTACTATTTTTATATTGTACAGATGGATGCATCATGTGATGAACACCACTGTCTCTTTTTTTGCCTGTTTTTACACAATTGTTTATAGAGCAGGCACTCCCAACGCAAACTATATTTATCTTTCAGACAGCTTCTGGCAACTAGGGTATTACACTAATTAAACTATCTGAAAATATAATGCCTTAATGACCTTGAAAATTAAATACATAACCAGTTTATTTGCTAGAGTTTTTCTTGTAAAATGCAGAAGTTTAGGCAAATCTTTTCTTTGTTCAGCTCTAAGCTGGTTACCACTCTGAATTGTACATGCCACAAAATTTAAAATGTAATATATTGTCAGCCTGAACTTTTGTTCCCAGGCATAAAGAAGGGATAGAATCCCTTTTGAGCATGTTTACCTCTTTTGGTAAAATTTTCCTTTTTATGAATTGTTTTGTTTCTATATTCACATTTAAAGCAATGCCTCCTGGTTGTTGCTGGCCTCTGTATAGTAAGGGTGCTGCCCCATTTACTCCCCTATATGCAGGCAAATGTGGTATAGCCATAGGATTCAGAGCCTAGCAGTGCAATTTCAGTGCCCAGCAGATTGAACAATGAAATCTGGTCCAATTACCTCTAATGTTAAGTAAATTTTTAACAAGAAATTACTGGCTGCACACTTAGGACATGATATTCAAAGGCCCTGAGCACAAAGTAGCCCCTAGGCAAACTTCTATTTTCATTATTGCTGTCACGTGAGATATATGTCTTCCTAACTTATTTGAACAGATCTTTGATTAATGTATTTGTGTTCAGTTTTTTTGTCTTGAGATTTGTTTGTAATATGCTTGAGATGTGGTTGGGGTAGCATTTATTAATTGTTGAATAGTAATTTTCTGATAAAACCAGGTTAGTTTGTGTCTTTTAGAGCTTCCAATAAGTTATTTATACATAATTATATTAACACTATATATATATATATATATATATATATATATATATAGTGTGTTTAATTTTTATTCATTATTTCCCACTTTAAATCACTATAGGATTTTCTTTTTAAAACTCAAAATAAAACTGGTAGTATGTAATTTTGCTAATCTACCAATATAATATATAACACATAGTATATTTTTATTCTTTACTTTATCACTATATCTACCACCCCTTGATTATGCTAATCTACGGTCATGTGGTTCAGATCTTGAATAACCTCTGAAATAATGTTTAGAACATCTTTAGGCTTAGTCTACATGGACATTTTCCCCAGCGTTTAACTTGAGGCTTTAAAAGATCATGTTTGAAATTCCCATGCATTCCAATGGGCTAATCTACACCAGGACGTTTCCTTGAGGCACGTTTATGAACGTTATCTATAATGTTGCTTGCAATGTTTATAAAATTAAAACGCGAGGTTAATGCTGAAAAACACGGGAAACACTTCCATTGATTTTAATGGGATGTTTTTCCGTGTTTATAAGGACTTGAAACATTAACGTGTTAAAACCACAGAAGAACCCATTATAGAGGTTTTCCAGCGTTTTAAAGGCAAGCTTGAAAAGGCCAATAAAAGTGCAAAAAAACGCATATAAACACAGAAGGAACGTTTACATGCGTTTTTAAAAACTTCTGTGTAGACCCAGCCTTAAAGGGTTCCTAACAGGGAGA
Source organism: Pyxicephalus adspersus (assembly GCF_032062135.1). Taxonomy (NCBI): domain Eukaryota; kingdom Metazoa; phylum Chordata; class Amphibia; order Anura; family Pyxicephalidae; genus Pyxicephalus; species Pyxicephalus adspersus. Next base: position 65,612,661 of record NC_092863.1, read on the forward strand.
AATGCTAATCTAGGTTTAAAGAGGCCAAAACACAGTTAACTAAACCTTTTTTATTAGATAAATCCTAACAGCGCCTTTATTATATGGAGGTGTTGTTTCTAAAACTAAACTTAGGAAAAAAAGAAAATAATATTGCTGCATGACTGTGTGTGTTTTCTATCCATGTGTCCAATAGAACAGATTCCCAGCCTTTCTGTCCTATCTGGCAATCTTTATCTTCCATATGCTAAAAAAATGTACTGCTGCATAAATTATACTAGCCGATTTTATATATTTCTCTTCTCCATGACACCAAAACAGGATATACTGGGAAATCTAGATTTTACCCATTAGATATATTTTTTGTGTGTGTATGTAAATACTCTAGCAGTAAAACCGTAAACCATTTTATAGGGAAAATCCATAATCCATACAATCCAGACCTCCACCATGCTACATGGACATATTTAGGTATCAATTAGCATACTTCCATTGCATACTATACCAAACTCATCCTTGGTGTATTATCATCATTTACAGTATGCCATAGGTACATAATGCTGTCAGCATGCCTACTTCTTGATTTGGAGTGAAACTTCAAATCCCAAAACCCCCCAGAGAAGATGACAAGGTGAAGTGGAGAAAAAAAAAATCATTTTTGTCTAGAGATAGACTTGTGAGAATGAGCGGTGATGGCAACATAATGTACCTAGGTTTACTTTAAAACCACATCAAACCCACAGTGTGTTATCGTCCTAGTACATCACAGAAGAAAGCAGAAAGCGCTGCTTGTTCCTACAATACTCTAAAATCGATGCAAGTCTTTATTCAGCATCTAAACCACTGTGCACTCATCTATATGGCTTTATGAAGCACTAAAGCATCCGCATGAAATACAGACATTGTAATAACAAGACAATAATACAAACTGCTGAAAATCTTTCCGCTATCCTATTTCTTGTAAAGCCATTCAGTGTAATTCCTGTGAAATAATTGACAATCAATAAGGTATTCCTTCTGACAAACCATGTTACATCTCCATGGCAGTGCTTCAAGTGTCATTTGCTCTAAGCTTTTAAAAAAACAAGAAGAGATTTAACAACATGTAATCAAGCTTTACACCTGGAAAGAACAAGCAAGATACAGACCACACAATGACATGTTCCAACAAATCACAGGAACATACCAGGACTCTTATATTGACATGATCACTGTCATTGGTTTATTATCTCTCTGTTTAGCACTTTTGTGACAGTTTATAGGAAAGAAAAAAAATAATTTGAGGCCTTTCTGTGAGTCCAGACCATACCCGCTGGTCCTAGCTTCATTACAACCTGGCCTTAAAGTGTACCCCCATATCAACAGTCACCATGTACTTTTCACATTTTTCATTATTTATTTTATTTTTTCAAATTTTATTGCTGCTGATGCCTACCAACCACTTGTAGGCACTGAGTACTTTCCTGCCCAAAACAATTCAGCTAATTGCACCTAATTGTGCTGTCTGTTCTGCCGTTATGAATTGAATGACAACTGCTCAATAAACCAACTAACAAGGAGCTAATAAACTACAAGAGAGGAAGAATTAAAATGAATTAAATCCAGGACTTAGCTGAACTGTCTGGCAGGCTAACCAGATCGCAAGACTAGCTGAACAGATGTATAAATCATTTGTCAGAGAAAACACTTTAGTTTTAGATACAAGCTATTTGCCTGGAATGCAGCCTAAGTATTTTGAATGTGGCTTTTTCCATGAAAAAAACAATGATCCTGAGGAATACATGGAAGTACTTTGTGTAAATAAACCTAGTTTGATATTTTTAGAAATCTTTCAGCAAACATTTAATTTTTTTCTTGTATCTCTTAAAGTTACCTGGGCTTCTCTGCTTGGTCTCTGTTATTTCTGGGAGTTTTCAGAGGGACTGTACAAGCAGAAAGCAATTATTTTTTTCCAGTTTGCTAGCAGTTATAAAGACAAAAGCAGCGGGTGTGTTGTAAAATAATTGCTTGAGCAGAAGGGATTTTATGACTATTGTTCTGAAGCTTTACGTGGAGCTTACTGATGTACAATCATTGAAACACTTATAGGCAGATGTTCTGCTAAAACAAACTCATACATCAGTTATTCCAAAGACTTTTTTTTCTTCTTTCTCTTGCCTTCATCTCCCCGATAACACAATCTCGTAAGCACAGTGTTCACATCAAGAGCAATAAGGCTGTCCCAATGGTTTGGCACAAAATACTTTGTAACCAAAGAGATCGAATAACAAGAAAAAGCTTCTATTACAGCTATTATTTTCATTTAGCTTTTCGTTTTGCTTTTGTTAACATTGCTTTCCCTAACAATTTTCCAATCTCAAATCAAGTGAGTTAAGGACAAGTTAGGGTTGATTTCATGTAAACCATCTGCAAGCAGATGCTTCTAACAAAGGTAAAGAGTAAAAGAACAGCCCCATTACTTTGGGAATAATAACATTTCAGTAAAAATCACAGTCTATGATACTTTTTTTAACCTCACTTTCTATCCCTGTTACACACTTCCAAGAAAGGGATGAGGCAGTAGTTTTTTGGACAGGAAGACACAGAAAGCTATTACCCTTATTAAACTAAAGCAGATAGACTTTTGTATTCACTATTAAATCTTTTTTTTTCAGTAGTTCATTGGGGGCCACAGCAGACCTCCGGATATACACAGAGATCTTAGGAGACTGGCCAATAAACAAATCAAAAGGAATACCGTTTCCTAGTGGTTACTCCTCCTGCACATACAAAGAAGGCCAAGATTGGCAGTAAAAGAAGGTGACATTAACTAAACATAACTTTTGGGGGTTATGTTTATGCACCAAACATAACATCAATAGGCCTACCTCGAATGTTCTGGGTTGTCTAAATCAAGACCATACCTGCAAGACCTTTCACCCAAAACTGACGGTAGCTAGAACCGTGACATTTCCCAATAAGTAACTGCATGAGCTGAGGACCAGGTAGCATACTTTGGAAAAAGGATGTCTGGTTTTGAAAGGTCCCTGATAAATCTACTGCACTGGTAAAATGAACAATGACATATGACAGGAGTTAATAAGGTTTGTAAGAGTACCACTTAGATGTTACCTAGTATATCCAATATGTATAGGAAAGAATCTGACAAAGGCTTCTGTAGAACAGTTTAGATCAGGCTTTTAGGAAACTCTCTGTAATGAACGGGGTCCTGGGTACAACTTGTCCTAAATCGGACTCAGGAGATGATTCAGGGGAAGGTCACTTACAGGAGACCATATATGAAAAGCCGCCTGTTTTACTTTAGACAACTTGACAGAAAACCTACCAAAACATGGGGATAATTGTAAAGAATCAGAGATCTAGCGACAGCCATATTAGGAATGTCAAGAAAGGTTTTCAAAGAAGGTAAAAGGGTCACCAGAGTAGTGCAAAATAGACTGTAGAGTCACCATGATGGCTGCCCTCCTTCTAGTGTCAGGTATGCTGTATGAGACAGGGAAAAACTCAATTAAACTGATTGCAAGCTCCTAATCCTAAAACCCTGCAGCTAAAAAAGTAGCTAAGCAGACTAGAGGAGTACATTTTTTTTTACCTTAAGAAGGCAATGAATTTGTCAGGATCCCAAGTCAACAACTGATGTACCTCTACAGTCTGCTGTATGGCTGAATGTGTAGAGGTTAATACAAGCAGAGTGCAGAAAAATGATTATAGATAGGAGGCCTAATTGTTTTATATTTGTTTTGCCTTTAGGGAAAATTAGTTTAGGACTCTTTAAAAATTTGCATCATTTTATGTCCTGATAAGGAAGCTGTACAGCAAAGAAACTTTGCGATAAAAATCTGTCTAAGGCTCCTACCCTGCTCCACTGTATCTAAAATCAAATATATGTTTTGTCTAGAGTTTAAAATGTAAGATTGTAGTCAGGGTTTTTTTTATCTGCACAGTTTATGATAAAATAGAACCTCAACAAAGTCAATCATAAATATACAACATGTATAATTGCTGGTGTGGATAAAAAATCCTCTTTTTCTGATTTGGCTGCAGAAAATAGGGATTATTGAAAGAACATACAGCTTCTTTGAGTTTCAAGCAGCAAATGAACTACTCTTGCAAAAACTAGTAATAAACGTTTTGTCAACTTGTGGATTGTCAGAAAAAACAAATCTGTTTAGATTGGATGAAAAGACCAAGGTAAACCATAAAAGTTCTTGTCAACAGGCATTGATGTGTGCTAACCTGCACTGACACATATTTTAACATGCATTGGTATTTAATATCAACACGAATCATAAAATAATTTAACAAATGTTGAAGTGCGCCATGATGAATTGTGGTGCTTTCTAAAACCTTGATATTCACTTACACTGTCTTTCCATTGATTTAAAAAAAGAAGATTAAAGAAAAATGAACAAGTGTGAATTAGCCTAAAATGTGTGTAAAACTGTTTTTCTAGTTTTGATAAATGGGCTAGGACTAGATTTTTTTTTTTAGAATAGTTATCAGGACAAGAAAGAAAGGTCTGCAGGCGGGGGGGGGGGGGGGGGGGGGCGGGGGGGGGGGGGGGGTGCTTATTTGGAATCTGGGGTTCCATAGATTTCTGCCCCTCATCCTCGGGGATGAATATATTGGTACATAGCACCCCTTACCTATTCCCAGCCATGGTTAAAGAAAAAAGACCTAGAAACACACGTGTCCATAATTATTATTTTTTAAAACAAATACTTTTTTTTGCCACCTCCTGCAAAGTCTTATGTCCAGTGATGACAGCTCTCCTCCACAATGCTACAGACATATATATATACAAAAGCACATGTTTGAAAATAGCAGTTGTGCCATGTATATTAGGAACTGCCATACATGCCAAAGCATTAGCAATAATTGTAGTCCCATCATTTACTCATAACTCATGATTCATAACTCTTTTTAAAGTGTTGCCTATAGACAGTTTTGGGTACATTGGTTTTTTGTTTGCTGTCTTACAGGCATACAATTTTCAGGCTTCCCTGATTGGGTGTTTATTTACTCATTGCAAACATATCTATTACCACCACAAAAAAAAAACTATGATATCAAAATGTCACTTTACTAAAAGCAAAATGTGTTGTTTGTACCAGTGGTAGCATGGTTAATAATCAGATATGTTGTAGTGCATTTCTGGCATAAGTGCAGGGCCTAGTATACTCCTAGAATATATGTAATTTTTGTGATAAGCACCCACTAACTTTAAAAATTGAGGTAACTTTAAATACGACATCTTAAGTATCTTTCCACTTTAGGAGGAATCAAAGAGTGCATTTGGTTGCTTGAAGTTTGTGTGTATGTATATATAATAGAGACGATTTAAAAAATGTTAAGATGTCACATGTTGGAATTTTCACTATTCTCATATAGTAAAGAAGCAACATTTTGAAGAACTTTCTTTCTTTTTATACAGCCTTAAACACTGCAGACTACTGCCAACTCTGTGAGGAATACAAGGCTTGTGCATTTTACAAATTCCTTCTCATTATGCAGGTCATGTCAGGGTAAGTGTGCGAAGGATAAACATGGGGAGACAGGGTCATTTATTCTTCCCATATTCAAAATGTCACAATATTAATTTAACGGGGCACAGTGCCAACATTCTGCATGAAGTAGGAATGCCCAGTCATTTATTTAAGGATATTTGACTTCTGTGGAAGTGGAAAGGAAGTTTTACTAATTTATTGTGAAGAATTATAACGCAATAAATAGAATTGTTTCTTTAACACTTGTAATACGTGCTAGATGGCAAACATCAAAATCCTTTATACAGAAGAAAGACTGTTCAAATGTAACTTGCAAATTAAACTCCCTAATCATGTTTTTGATACCTGGGTGTGTATATATATTTAATATGTGCATACACACATAAATACTTGTTATTACATATTATTGTTTACTAAATGTTGTCAGCTCTAAGGAAGGATTGTGTTTGTAATGTCTTGGAACTCACATATACAACTGAACTACATATTGCTGCAACCGCACGGCCAAAATTGACTTGTTCCTTTCGGAACCGTGTCACAGTCCACTACAGACATATGCACAAAATGGTTCCCATCCTCTCCAATTCACTTGAATAGGAATGGTTGGGACCACTGTTGAGCCTGCAGCAGAACTCCTGTGATCTAAAATGATCATTAGAAACAAGAATACCTGGGGTGGTACTATGGTACCTGGACTAAACTGCTGCAATATTAGTAGTTGATACCACCAGAAGGTGTCCCCCTGCAGCAATCATAGTCCATTGATTAGTCTCCCATCTGAAGTTGATTTCTGGGAAACTATTAAGCTTTAGCTAATTTCAGACCTCATACCTCATGACCTGTGTGTATACCTTTGATGATTCTCATTCTCTTCTGGTGCTGTTAATAACCTGCACACTACCTGCCCCTTGCTTTCCCCTGATCTGTTCCACCTGGCTTCCATGCTTTTCTGATATGCAATCATAGAGAATATAGTTATTTAGAGTATGTTTGGACATGCTTTAGGATGCCAACATTTGTGATGCTTCTGAGATTATTCAGAATGCATGGATACGTTTAACCTACAGTTGACCTGCTGCAAAATGGTTTTGCACTTCCGTAGATTTGTATGGGTATGAAAACACATTTGACATCATATGCAGCTAGACCAAGTACACTCTGTAAGTAAAATATGTAGATCAGGTCTGACACCCCCTCCCTTTTCTTAAATATATTTTGTAGGATGAAACTGGTGCTAAGAGTGTATCCATTACTCAGCTCTGCAGCACTGCACTGTGAAAGCAGGATGTAGAATTTTCACCAAGAAAGAAAAACATATTAAATGTTAAAATGCTAAGGAAATTCCAGGAAAAAATTGAAACTTGGTATTGTGATCCTTGCTGCCAATATACATATCACATATAATCTATGTACAAGCAATCGCAAACTAACAACTTTTTTTGTTACAAATAAATGATGCTGAAAATACAAATCAAACATACAAACCTAATAAAAACAATAATTTAATCAATTTGTAATACAATGAGCTGTCTGATACTTATGCATACATTTGATCAGAAAAGGGTCAAATTCTGCCATGGCTGTTTGACTTGTCATTGCTGAAATCAATTGAAAGTCCACTAAATCTGTTAGGGTATTTGGTTTACAATACTTATGCACTTAATGATCATGTCTGTTTGTGGTCACTTTAAGAGGACAGCCTTCTCCCATTGAATTACCAGATATCTGTTCCAATTTATTATTTAACCAATTGGCCTTTATATTACTGTATTACTTGACATTACAGTGGTAAGTGCATGTAATTACTTCTGATTTTGACATATTTTGAGCTCACATTGCATTTATTTGCAATTTTGGGGAAAAAAATGGGGATAATAAACTATCTTTTAAATACCCAACAGATCCACATTTTGGACTTCAGAACATGTTTATAGTCTGCGCTGAAGGAGCTCACAGCCCAGTAGTGCCCTTGCTGCATCCTCACAACTCACTGTGTTCCAACCTTCATATCTCCTAAACTGCGTGTTGTAACGACTTGAAGTGTTCAGGGTGCACACATAGCTAATGGCAAGTTAAATCTCCCTCACCTTTAAAAAATGAACATTGGGGTTGCTGTTTCAAAAGCTAGTGAGGCTAGGAGCCAAAAGTTGAAAATGCTAATTCGGGACCCCGGAGCCACTTACATGGCAAGGAACATTGGGGTGGGGCTCCTAAATTTATACCTACCTGTCAAAAAACTATGACTGTCATACTACACTGCCCTGTCCACTTCCCTACTTTGAACCTCAATTTTTCAGGAACATGGAGAAGTAAACAAAATACTCCAAAAATGTAGGTGCAATAGGGGGAACCTTTGGCTAACACCCCCTAAAATTTTATCGCTATGACATCATCAGGATATAAAAAACGCTGCCCATCAAAACACGCTGCCCTGCCGTTACACATAACTGTCTAATTCTCTAACGTGAACCCAAATTTCTTTGGAACAGCATTGGGGGGAAGTAGAGGATGAGGTGTCAGATTCTGGAACAGGGAGTTATGGAAAACTAAAAATGTAGGTGCAAGTGGGGGACACCTGTGGTATATACCCCCTAAAGTTTCATCACTATGGCATCATCAGAACTTACAAATCTCTGCCCATCAAAACGTGCTGCCCTGTTATACATTGGTGTTCGCTTCTAATGCCTGGACCTCAATTTCTCTGGAATGGTAGGGTGCAATGAAACAAAAATTAAAGAAGCAAGTGGACACCTGTGCCTAGCAACCCCTTAAATTTCATTGCGATCACATCGTCAAAACAAAAAACTCTTTCAATCAAAATTTGTTGCCCTGTTTCACATTGCTGTTTGTTTCTAATGCCTGAGGTGGGTTGGGGTTTAAAGTAGGGAGGTTGACAGGGTAATATAGTATGACAGGTATAGCTCTGCGACAGGTAGGTATAAGTTTAGGGGCCCCACATCAATGCTACTTGCTATGTAAATGGAACCGGGGGTCCACAATTTGCATTTTCGTTTCAGGCTCCTGGACTCATTTGCTTTTAAAACCCCAAGCAACCCCAATGTTTAAATTTTCACAAGTTTTAAAGGTGGGAAAATGACATTTGGGGTGCTATTAGCTATGAGGGCCCCTGTGCACCCTGCAAACCTTCAAGTGGGTATGACATACAGTTTAGGAGATATAAAGATTGGAACAGAGTAAGTTGTGAGGCTGCAGAATGTGACATACAGCACTTCTCACACAGTTATCACGCTGTGCTGCTGCTGATGTCATTATACACGCCCACTTGTACACGCCCCTCGGGTGGATCATTTTACAGGCAGCTTTTTTTGATGGAACAACCTCAGCACAGCGCGAGAGCTATGTGAAGAGGAGGGGCGGGGACAATGTGGTTCCCGCCCATCAGAGGAGTTGTGGGCGGGGCTCCGTTTCATGTGTCCGCAGCTGGCTGCTCTGTATCCCAGCAGTGGGCAGTCTCTGGCTGCCCGGCCGTGCACTATGGCGGCCGCTGTAGAAGTGAACGGGAGTACCAGCTGTAGCGGCAGCAGCGATACGTCCAGCACAGGGGAGGAGGAGAGGATGAGGCGCCTGTTTCAGACCTGTGATGGGGACGGGGACGGCTATATAAGCAGGTAAAGGCAGCCCGGTCTGCGCTGCAGGGACCAGCAATGAGAAGACTGAACTTTCTAAGTTCCTAGCAAATAGTTTTCTGCAGGGGGGGCCCTGACTATCCCGGTGTGAGGGGCCAGGCTTCACCAGCATAGCACTCACACCCTCAGGCTATGGAGCTTGATTTGGGGTATTTTGGGCCCCGGGTTGTGCAATGGGCTCTAAAGCTGACAAATGCTCATCTACATCTTAGTTATGGGGTGACCACCTATCCTTGTATGCCATGGCAGCTGGTGATTGTGTGGAAGGATTATGGGAAGAAAGTGCTGTGAGCAGGTCACTTACCTGCATACCTTAGGATGGACATGGTAGGTGGGTTGCAGGCTTCCTATTGGGTGATAAGTGTAGCTGCACAGTACATTTAGCTCCATGGATTGTCTGTAGGTGCTCAGTGTGCTGATCAGGGGGTAGGAGAATGGGGCTAGATCCGGATGGTGGGGGGAGACCCATGAGTCTAGGCCAGGGGTGGGAACATTTGTTTGACTGGGGGGCCACAATGTGTTCTAAAATTTGACAGGGCTGGGCCAGGATCAGATGAATGGAGCGCTGAGACGGGTGTCATTGAACCTGACGTCATGATGGCATAACCCTGCTAACTTTCCCATTGCAGATCTGAGCCTGCGATAGGAGAGTTCACTTCCACGAGCCCGGGATTTGTACAGGGGACAAGGTCTCTGGCTCTGGCCGCTGCGGAGCCGCTTAAGTAGGGAGAGTTCAACAGGCCAGATAAAAAAGCCTAATGGCCCGGGGGCCATTGTAGACCCATGCCTGGTCTAGGTGCTCATTATGGGGATGGTAATGCGTAGAGGATAAGTCTAGGTGCTCAGTGAATGGAGGAAGGGGAAGAGAACATAAGTCTAGGTGCTCAGTGAATGGAGGAAGGGGAAGAGAACATAAGTCTAGGGCTCAGTGAATGGAGGAAGGGGAAGAGAACATAAGTCTAGGTGCTCAGTGAATGGAGGAAGGGGAAGAGAACATAAGTCTAGGTGCTCAGTGAATAGACAAAAGGCAGAGGCCATAGGACAAGGTGCTCAACATGCATATTATATTGAGAGGGAGGATGGGTCTAGGTGCTAAGGGTGTGGAAGATGGGGAGAGACCCATAAGTGCCCATAGGTGCTACGTGTATAGATAATTTAGAGGAGAAGATGGATCTAGGTACTTAAAGTACAGATAATGGGGAGAAGAGGTTGGGTCCAGGTACAAATTGTGCGAACAGTTGGGAGAGACCCATGTGTCTAGGTGATTAGTGCATGTATAGTATTGAGGGGAGGATGGGTCTGGGTGCTCAATGTGTAGATGATGGGGAGAAGAGGACAGGTCTAGGTGCTCAATGTGTAGATGATGGGAAGAAGCAGAAAGTTCTAGGTTCCCCATAATCTTTAGATGCTTTGTAATAACACCTCTTCTCCCAAAATGGATTAAAACAGGTCAGAAGATACAGCATACCCCATTTTTGCTCACTTTGCATGCAGTTATTTTATTTGGGATGTTAAAAGCAAGTCTGTCAACGCATTATTGGTTTGGTTTATTGGTCTGGTACAAGTTTGCATATTTGGAGTTCTGGCTAACTGTTGGCAAACTGTGCTGCTTCACTGTTGCCCTTTAGTAGGGGTGCAATCTATGTTAAACCTTCTGAGCAAGAACCCTGAGTGTGGCCCGGAGTAAAAAACAACAGCTTATAGCAGTAACAAAAAAAAAAAAACACTTATTTGGTCCTGCTGGCGTCCTCCAGTGTTCTGCCTGTCCGATCCAATCCTCTGGTCATGTCCTCCCCTTTGATCAGTCTCCCGGCAATTGCGCTGACGTTCCCGGGCAGGTCTGTTGATGTTGGTGCGTGCAAGGGGACATAGTGGGAATTTCAAATTGTTTTGTTTTGGATTTAATAACTGTGTACAAAGTAATCATTATATATATATATATATATATATAATTATGCTACTGTACCGTTATATTACAGGTTTCAGTATTTTTGATTTATTTATGCACCCTTGTTTTAACAGATTTTTGTGTTTTTTTTTATTTAATGTTTATTAATAAATATTGAACATATTTTGGTGAGTTATGCTTAACAATTACAGGCCTACAATATAAAATAGATTTCCATGAAAGACAATGTACTGCTGTTAGACATAAATACGGACAGAAATGAAGGTTGTTGGGTGCTGGAGCATCCCTCTTCAGGCAGCAAGTACCCACTTCATGGCTGCCTGTTTGTACTGGATGTAAAGAGAACGTTTACCCTAGATGTTTGCTACAAACCATAAGAGAGCTTGGGTCTAATTTTTTTTCTGCATCTGTTTTTTTTAAAGGGTTAATTTAGTTTTCATGATCTTCTGGATGTTTTATATTTCTAGACCAGTTTGCAGCAGTGTCTGCTAGTTTTTCTGTGACTAACCACTAAAAAAATACCATTCTTCCACCAACTACCACTGTAAAAAGTCCTTGTCCCACTGACATTAGTTGTAAGAAGTAATGACCCTTCTCTGCTAACCAGTATAAGAGGCATCTTTCTCCCCTGGACAAGTAAAAGTGCATGTGCTTTACTTATTTATACCTAGGCCACCTAATACTGCAGTGCTGCACTCCTGATGACATTTATAAAATTTTGCTTCAAATTTTGCAGCTGAAACTATTCAATGTAGTTCCCTGCCATTTTCTCCTACACACCAGAAAAAAGCATAGTTAATATCTGGTCGATTTAAACTGGGCCAAATTTTGGAAAACCTGTATTCTTCAAACTATGCAAGATCAGTCATTTGTGAATGATATGGTTCTCTTTGTATTTTTGCCAATGCCATGGTAGCGGTGATGCAAGCTATCACTGGGTAGCTCTTCCTAGACCCTTCCCCTTTAAGTGTAATCCAGAGGGAACTCCTAACTCCTAATAGGCTCATCTGAGGCTAGATAAATGGAAAGTTCCTTGGCATGGTCACCTTTTCAAGGGTACTCTGTTGTTTTTAAAGCAGAACTAAATTCAAAATACAAAAAGTCTCCAAGTTGTAGTTTTTTTTTTTTTTTTAGTAGGTAAGACATGCCAAGTCTACCATTTTCCCTTTCTCCTGGTGTTTTTTTTTTTTGCTTACACTGCAGGGCCCAGTGACCAAAATAGACCTAGATGCTGGGAGAATAGGATCTTGGTGGATCCGGACCAGTTGATAGTGAAGATAGCCATTTCAGGAGAGAAAGCGGTGACAGGGACCGATTATTGTTTTAAGTTGCTTAAAAAAGGTAGATGTGTGCCATATTCCGCAAGTATTTATACCACACTTTCCAGTTACAGCCAAAGTTCTCCCATGCCAATGGCTTTAGTTAAAGCGGAAGTAAACCCAAAACTAAAAAATCCTGCAGAATTAGTCTATCTGTCCGGGGGTTTCTTCCATTGGGTCCTGTGTTGTCCAGGTATCTGTCTTCGGCCCGGTGCAGAGAGAGCACCAGGCGCCGACATCTACTTCTCTTTTCTCCGGATTCTTCTTCCTGCGTTGCCTCATCTCGCGCTGCGCATGCGTGAGATCCGGTGATGTAGATTGGGAAAAAAATTGTAGATCTCACTGCGCATGCGTGAGATTGGCAATTTTTTCTATTGCTGAAAGGGCTAAGCCAAGAGTCTCCCAGGATGTGTGACGTAGGTATCCCAGAAGGCTCTGTGCACCCATTACCATAGTCATTACCTTTAAAAATACTCGTAAACTTCCCTCTCCTCTTGCTGTGTAGTGACCCTTAGTCCATTTTTTTTATTATTATTATTACCTTAACCCTGTACTGTGTAATACCTCTTTTATTTCCTGTGACCCCAATACAGGAGCTGCAAAAGATCTATTTTCAGAAGCTGGGAGAATATGTCCTCTATCAGTTTATGTTACCAGTTATCTATAGGAGTCATGTCAGTACTACTGATCTCACCAAAACCTTCCCTGGTCATCTATAGCGGCAAACTAGGTTCTGATATTTTGCAGACCCATTTAAAAAAATTACAACAATCCAGATCTTCTGTGCAAACACTGAACTCAGTGTCAATGCATTGGCACTTGTACCAACGGTATATTCTTTAAAATGTATGTTAAAGTAACAGCCCAGCTCAGAGTGCTGTGAAAATAATTTACATCCGAGCATGCAGGTGTCAGGAGTATGTAAAATGCAGAGGGCAGGGCTCAGAAGTGCTCAACATAGAGGGGGAGGAGTGTGCAACACAGGCAGAGAATCGGTCAGATGTTCTAAAATTCCCTTCTCTTGTAAGCTTTTCTGAGTCCTCGCTTCCTCCTGTGTCATTGTTTGTATCTGTCTGTCATTTAATACCCGTTTGATGTAGAGAGCTGCGTATTATGATGGCGCTATATAAATACTAATTATTAATAATAATATTAAAATTCTGTTAATATCTATATATCATTACAAACTCATTTGATTCCAGGTTTTAAACTATTGTAGAGTGACAACTGTTACTAAAATCTTATTCATGCAACCCTTTGGGTGTGTTGAATGCCTCCATCTCCCAGCTGTGTGCGGTAATGTCAAACCCACCCCTTCCTCCAGCTACCACGCTATGAGTGTCCCTACAGTAGATTCTAGTGGCTATTAAAAGTACAACAGATATGATTAGAATAACAGTTGGCTTTATAACTGGTTTTAAAAATATTTTAAAATGTTTTTTTTTCTTTTTAAGTGTCCATATGACAATGGTGGGCCGGGCACACGCTGTGGCATATGATAGAAAAGTCATGCGTAATGTGATATTCCATCCTTGGACGTAGAGGAGTGAAGAAAGTGATTATTTGTTGTTTTGAAGGGGGAGTAAGTCCCTCTGAGAGATCCTGACTATATTATTGTTCTGGGTCAATGACTAAATAGTAAAGGATTGGTCAGGAAGGTAGACATGGAGGCTGTGCCTTTGGAAAGTGGATCAGATGTTACTTTTTTTTTTTTTTCTATGCTGACAAGTTTCCTTACAAATCAAAGAAGGTACAAGAACTAATGGGTATTTGGTGGTCTTAGGATTTATAATATTAATTAAAATCAAATTGGTGGCATATTTAGCTCCTTCCAGGGCAAATTTGCCCCATTTTGACATTTATAGGCTTTAAAAAATTGTTGCTAGCAGTAAAAGTTAGGCTATGTACAGATGTGCAATGGTTCTCATCCGATAATCGACTCAGGGCTGATATTGGCCGAGAAGCTTGCGTCTGTACAGTGCTTGTAATGCAAGTAAAGAAGAGAGAGCGGAGTGCCATACCCTTGTTCTCCTCCTCTCCTTTCTATGGAGCCGAAGGCACTTTCCAATGACAATTATTGCATGTGTGTACGTAGCCCTAAAAATGTGCCGGCTACATGCATTTATCTGTGGCCTTCTGCTTTCTAAAGGGACAAGATAAGCCTGTGCACTGACTGGTCCAGGGCACATAAGAGGTACATCAATTACACCAAATGCTAGTATGGCACCAGGTCAAGCCCACTTTATGGGCAGGAGAGCTCGAACTATAACCAATGAGCCAAATTTTATACATTTGACAGGCAGGGACAGCATTAAATATACTTGGCTGTTTGCAGTACTTTTTAAGTGTACACACATGCATAGTTCAATGTATAATGCCAGCAACCTGGCTGCCAGGAATTAACTATAAAAATTGGAAAAAAATGCAAACGGGCTGGTGAGTGTATTTTATTGCAATTGTCTCTTCTGCAATCAATAACCTATCTGCTTGCAAAATATTTTTGAACTTTAGTTCAGCTCCAACAGTAAGAGCTATGGAAATGTGGATTCTACTTCAGGAGCTAATTACAGCCAGGTAAGTTTTTTAATAAAAAAAAATTATAAAAAATAACTGGATGTATTTATTACTCAGTGCACAGAGTTTGGCCAGCTGTTAATAATTATAAGTAATGACACAATCGATTGTGGATCCAGTGAACATCTGATTGCCTTAGGGGATTTATTATGCATAATGGCAACACAATATGTTTTCTGGTATCTTTAGTGATTTAAGCAATTGAAGAAAGAATCTCCCTAATGGGAATACAGATACCAAAGAAAAGTGGACAGAAGTTCTAACTACTCATCGCTATTTAAAAACACAACATTTTGCCCTTTAAATGTCTTTCCATCTACTGATTATGCCCATGTAAGAAGGTATATAGTCAGTAGTATGTTTGTATATATATTTGCTATCCCAGTGCAAATATTTGTTGCTGCTCATTGTAAGCTTTGTTTCTGAAATGGAAAGAAAGAGCCACGTAGGTTTTATGTTTTGTTGTTACTTTTTTCTTTTAAAGCGCGGTCCACAATGAAACCTAAGGATTAACATGATTTTTTTGCATTTTGATCCTTTGCACACAAATTCTGTCCTCTGTAGATTTGTGACGACATTATTCTTGGCATTATAAAGCTGACCATGAAGTCTATTTTGTTGCTTCTCTGGGGTCTCTTTTGTCAGTTGTGAAAGAACTGTGTCCAGATTTCTGGTTTATGTCTCTTGCTGTCTGAGGTAATGCTTTTGGACCACATTTAGTTGCTTTATAAACTAAAATACCTAAAAAGCTGTTTTATTTAGGGCCTTATTGTTAATTTAAAAGTGTATCATTTGTATGTGCCTTTCGCTTAATATTACATGCATTATATTACACACTTGTTGCTTCAAAGATACTTTGTCATAAATATATATCCAGGAAACATTTGTTAGCAGCTTCATCAAGGGATGCATCAAAATTCATATAACCACCAGGATATGCTTTGGTGCCTTAAAACAGATCATAGTATTAGTACCAGCTCACAACAAAGGGTATTGCTCTTGTGCACACACATGAGCAGATAGTTTTGACAACATGGACATCTATACAGAAAGTCTAGAGTAGCCTCTCCCAACTTGTGTGTTTTTACCATGGAGGACCCCTTAATAATAATAATAATAATAATAATAGTAATATTAATATTATTATTACTATTAAGTATTTGGGAACCCCTGGTAAAAAATAAAAAATGTATCTACAGTTCAGGGTACGTTGGCATGATCAGTTGCAGCTAGAATAGGTAATGTGTCATACCTCAAAAATATTTGACATCTAGAGCAGATACTTTTTGACCCCTTCTCCCAAAAAATTGCCCACAATTTTATTTACTTGAAGGGGTCTTAAAAAATTAAATGGTGATGCCTTACAATGCCTGGTTGAGAAAAGCTGGCATGAAGACTTCAAATATTGTTATAATGTCTATTTCTTTTATATACCAGGTTTGTTGGATGGACAGAAGATGTTCCCTCTGCTTGCATGTGCTTTTACTCCAGACCTAGTTTGTGAATAGAATATCATACTAAGAGAACTTTTGTTCTCCTTTCGACCCAGTGACTTCAATGCTTTCTGCGACACTGACCTGCCCTGCATATGGAAATCAGTTCTGACTTCAAATAACTATAGCTAGAGGTGCCCAGGGAACTAGTATTTTACATTTTATTACTAGTGTAGGTATATCTACTAGAAGTTATGGTTGTCTGGACAGATATATATATTCATCACTTCACTTGTGTGATAGCTGGCTCCCTATGCTCTTACCTGGCAAACTATAACAAAGACAATCAGAATGTAAAGGTCCAAACCCCACTGAACCAACCTAGAAAATGTTTCAAAAGGGTGTTTCAAAACTGAATTTTATGGATGGCTCACACCAAAATCATATAAGTAATAATTTTAATACAACAGTACAGAATTTAGTTTTTACAAAATAGTTTTTCTTACCTAGACTATTTGTCGGGTTAAAAACATCTAAGGTAATGCTTTATTTGAATGTAGTATGTTGTCTTTAGATTGATTCGTATATGGAAAGTCCATTTACACACAATAGGAGTCGAGATATGTAGTGGTGAGAAGTAGTGATGGTTTCAAAAGACAGAAGAAGATGGGTAGGCAAGTTTGAAAAAATGGGGTTTGAGTGCTCTTTAAATGAGCAGAAAGTAGGAGTAAGCTGAATAGGAGGAGGAAGACCATTCCAGAGAGTTGGGGCAGCTCTAGAAAAGTCTTAGAGCCCTGCGTGTGATGAGGTTATGAGTGAGGAAGTAATTAGTAGGTCATTGGAGGAGTGAAGACAAGGGAAGGGGGAGTATTTTTTACCAGGTCAGAAAGGTAAGTGGGACAAGAACTGTGGAGGGATTTGAAGGCAAAGCACAGGAGCTTCAATTTGATTCTAAGGTGAAACGGAAGCCAGTGTAGAGAACTACAAAGAGATGCAGCGGAAGAGGAGCGATGGATGGGTCTGGCTGCAGCATTCATAATAGATTGTAGAGGAGAGAGTCAGGTTAGTAAAATGCCAGAGAGGAGGATGTTACAGTAGTCCAGACGAGAGGTAATGAGAGCATGTACAAAGAGATTGGTGGTCCTGATGCAATAAACGTTGTTTGAAGACCCAGGAGCAGTATGGTGCTTGTGGGTATAGTGAGGTTGCTTGGTTCGCATCAACAAATCACTATTCTCCTGGATTTTTTGAGATTTAATAAATCATTATATACAGTATAATAAATTAAATTTTCCAAAGAGACAGAATGACTACCACTGGTAATTTAGGGTTCTGCAAATGTTAGATGCCTGACTGTCATGTTATCTTCTAGCTTTCAGTAGTTTAGGTCATTAACCAAGAACAAGTATTCACTAAGGATTTCTGTATTTTCCTAATTGCCCAAACTCGTTGGGGCCGATTTACTAAAGCTCTCCAAGGTTGGAGATGATAAACTTTCATCAGTGGAGCTGGGTGATTCAGCAAACCTGGAATGGATTTTATAAAAATCATATGCTATTTGTTGACAAATGTTTGAATCCTGGACCAGATACATTTAAGGTTTGCTGGAACACACAGGTTCACTGATGAAACTGTATCCTCTCCAGCCTTAGAGAGCTTTTAAAAATCCTGCCCATTGTGTATGGTACATTGCTGTGCATCTTTGTTAATGCTAGCTCTGTCTGAGAACACGTACCTAACCCTAGCTCCCCTACAGAATCCAGTTTCTGTAATTGCCCTAGTGAACAGTGGTTATCAGGACCGAAAGTGAAGGAAACTCAAAACTGAGTTGTCACTTAAACAAGGATATAAATGAATCCTGTTTTGGTGACTTTTGTCTAAGAGCGATTTCCTCACTGTTTCTACAGGGCATGAAATGAAGGGACATCTCATTTGCAATAGAAACCCAAAGCAGTCAGTCAATGTGTGTTGCATTACTACACATGTTAGTGCAGGTTTAGACCTGGCACGGATTTAGTGATCCTAAGCAACCTCCCATGGTTGGTTCATTGCCAGCTGCTCGGTCACTTGCACCGCGTCTGGTTCTTAAGGAACAGTGTCTGCACATTTGACAGCTGGCCACTTACTGCCGTTCTTATTTATTCTCTATGGGGCTGCCACTGGGAGAAGCTACATGTAGTGTCTTCTCAGAGGCAGCAGTTTCCTGGCATGGGGAAGTGGTAACCATGCTCCAACCTCATGGCATGAAAATAGGCATGCACCCTTTTTATCTCCGACACAGCGCACCATAATGTGTAGCTTATATATATATATATATATATATATATATATAATATATATTAATAATGATAATAAAAAAGATATTATTGTCTAGGTGAAATTGGTAAGCTTTAGCCAGAAAATATGTACGAGCTTGGTGTAAGTATCAGGTGCTCATTAGATTTTCACTGAACATGTGGATTTTTTGACAAGTAAACAAATTGACTTTGTCGTCTGCGTAAGAAATCACATCCCTGGAGTATATAGATTATTTTTTTTAGATATTTTATATTCACTGACAGAACATAAAGTTATGGGAGACATTCTTGTGGGTCACATTTATTAGAATCAGCTTTTTGATGCGTGAAGACTTAATCTAGTATTTAGCAGAAATGAATGCCTAAGGATATTATTTTCCACATCCTCACATTCTCCTATTCCATTCTGATAATGTCTCTTTTGAAAACTACTCCACATCAAAGCAAGAGCTTCCTCCCACTTCATTTACATGCAGGTATCTTACTGAGTAACACATCCACCAGACAGAAAATGCTTTGTAAATACTTCAAAATGACTTAGAATTAACTGCTTTGCTCCCTTTTATCTCCAAACAGTGCATGCACGCTGAACTAGCCATTATCTACATTTTAAAGTATAAATGTTCCAGATATATTTTAAAGCCAATTTTCATTGTAGAATATAATGGTCAGTCCGTTACATCCGTACATTTTATGTATTTTTATTTTTGTCTGGTCAAAGGAAATTGTCTTTTTTATATAATTTGGTCACAATCTTAGCAGTTTCTTAGGTAACTGGTATTTTATTTTTCAGTGTATTGAAAAGTTAATGTTTTCTGTGTCTGTGTGCTTGTGTTTGTTCTGTATTTAGTGTTTTGTATTCTTGTAGTTTCTTTTTTTCATGGCTTTTGAAATAGATTTTCCTGGACTGGAGAAGGATGGCCCTTGCCTTTAAAAGCTGTGTTTTTTTTGCACCTAAAACTGAGCACCAGAATAATCCCAACAGAAGTCACTTCTTTTTTTTCTTCTTCTGTGAATACAATATTTACAAAATCTGTGATGGGAGCATGATTACTAGAAACATATAGGTATGCCTGGACACTAAGGGCTTTATTTTTCTACGACCGTGAATCTGACATTTCTTCAAACATTACCTGGTGGCACTCAATTACTGCCATTGAAACACATGGACATGGAGGATTCCCATGAGGGACTGTTTGAGGGAATATCAGATTTTATGTTTTATAAATAGAGCCCTAAGAAGAGAGATCACTAAGGCTCTGCGTTGTCTAAATGAACTGGTGTTAATTATAATTTCTTGTGTTTTCTTTTTGTATTTTATAATCCGTGCCACAAACATATTGATACACAACACAAGAGATGTGCAATCCGAACAAAACTTTGTACTGGTTTCCTGCTATATCACATTGTGGTAGCGTAACACAAAGTTCACTGAAAAGAATACATGATCAGTCTATTTTTATTTAGCTTTTTGAACACTTTCTGGAAATGATTCAGGATACAAGGTGCCTATTAATTTCTGTATAGTCCTCGTAGTGAATTTGGTTTGACTGTTTTTACTTGGTTCTTTTCATCTTGTGTGATGAGGTGTGATACAGCTTGCTTTCATGTGCTACCACCTTAGTCGGCACACCTGAGGTGGTTTTTAAGGCATTTCAAGTACTTGATGTTGTAAATATTTAGGTGTGCAGTGGAGCTCATAATCAAACAAACTATATGTGGATAATGAAGGTTGGTTTTTATTTTCTCCATACAGCTTTATGTTAACTGTTTCTGCTGTATAGCTAAATGCATGATTACGACAGATGAGCAAGTGCCACTTAATTGTTTCCATGGAAAGGAGTTATGATCCAGAAAGTCCAAATTGGTGTTTTACATTTGTGGCCTAATATTTGTGTTTGGGAACAAGTACTTTTGTTGTTTATGTGTATTTCGGCCAAAACATTAAGAACTCCTTCCTAGTGTTGTGTACACCCCTACCCTTCCCCCGTGAGCTACAACAGCTCTTTCCCTTTAAGGCATGGACTCCACAAGCCCTCCGAAGGTGTCCTGTGGTTTTTGGCACCAGTATGTTTATCAGCCAACTGTCACACTGGCTTAACCTGTTTTTTTTTTTTTTTTTTTTAGTTCATTGTGCTGCCATGTCTTCTAAATTACGCAAATGTACCCACCTGTCTACATTATATTTAAAGAAATATGATTCTTCAGACCAGGCAAACTTTTTCCATTACTCTGTAGTCAAGTGCTTAGGCTCATACTCATTATAGGTACATTCAGCAGCAGAAGGAGAGGGGCCCCCAGGCCTATAGCCACACAGCCCCATAGGCATCATGGCACTGTTCTCCCCAGCCCGTTTTAGCTGGGTACACCAGCGGCTGTTTTTGGGTCGTGCTAAACAGTTGGTTCTCAATACAGGGGCTGTCACTCGCCTACAATTTCATCCCATCCAGCTTAAAAAAAAATCTGGGTTGAGCATTGAATGGCCCTATGTTTAAGCAACAATTCTTGCTATAGTAGCTTCTTTATTGAACTATACAGTCCAGATGTGGAAAAGGAATTATGTTTAATTTCCGTAAAGTTAAAGAAAACAAAAACATATTTTGTGATTCTTCTGAACCAGTATCTACATATATAGCACATTCTATAACAAAACCACAGAAGTGACTGATGCATTGTTCTTTGTTAGAAAATTACCTGCAAAACTGTATTTCTTTTAGTGTATATGATGAATGTTCTTCAAGAACTGTAGTTGGTATAATTTGTGTATAGGAACATGGCTAATCTGATTGCAGTATTTTACTGGCTGTTCTGGAATAAAGCCACATTAAGCTGGCACCAGACTGAAAGACGGCAATGCTTCACTGGTTACATGTTTCTGTAGATTTATGTGAAGGAGTGAAACTCCCAAAACGACTTGTTGTATGTCCTTTCATAACAGACATAAAAAAGTGATAAAGTAATATTAATTTTACTCCACATAAATAGCTGGTGCTCCGAGGTTTTTCCAGTTTTGGTTGATGCTGGTGAATCTTTAATTTTCACTCTCTTCTATATTACCCATCCCATAGGATCTTACTTTTTCAAATTTCTCCCCTGTAAAGTCTTGATTCTTATCTACTTGTTCTAAAGATTTTTCCATCTGTAAGTCTCTCTTCTCCTCTGCCTGTCAACTGGAGTAAGCATTATTCCAATATATTGGATTGCTTTGTCCAAAAAGGCAAAATTGTCAGGTGCCAATACCTTGGAATGAGTATTGCCTGTCCTTACATGTTTGTGGCTGCTAAGTCAAACCTGTAACCTGCTCTTTTATCTTTGGTACGGTAATAAATGGAAAATCTACCAAATAGCAGAAAAAACTCCAACATGGCACTATCCATAAAAAGATTTGTCTACCGTTTACTTTTAAGTTAATCTCTCACAGTGCATTTAAAAACCTGATATAAACCAGAGGGGTGGAATAATGATAAAGTTATATGCAATTTCTTCATCTTTTTCAAATATTAGAAAAGTATTTTATATAGTCTTTTATTTTCAGGGTTAAATGGATTGTTGGCATGCCTATTTTTCCCCTCTAGATTGATGGATTCATAATAGTTATGATAAGCTTTATAAAATTGTCTTTGCAATCATTAGATGTAAATTTGTACATCTAAAATATTTTTGTGTTAGCAGCAATTATCATAGACGTCCCCATAGGATAATCATGACACACATTAGTACCTTAGAGAACAGATTATACCAACTGTAAAGGTTACATTCATTAAAACACTGTATTTCATTTTAAACTAATGAATGCAGAATACACTGTACCTACTGCTCGATTTTTATAAGAATGTTTATAATCAATGTAGACTTTGCTTGTGTTTTTCAACTTACCTTTTAAGTTTTTCTCTCTCCTGTTCTGTCATATGTTTAGATATATTTGTTATTTTGACTTTGGGATTTGTTTTATCACTGCATTCATTTTGGTTTGTTTTTTATCTGCAATCATTGAGACACCATTGTGTCGAAGTGCAGAATAAAGTAGTTTCCTACTTACAATTTCATAATTTTCCTTTCTGGTGAGACAGGCGATCCCCTGCATTAAAACAAACGTACCTTCCTGTTTGCAATCTTTTCTTTAATGTAATGTGCACACGCAGCTTTGTGTACAGTCCCAGCATGGATGTCTGCCAAGAATTAATGAAGTCCCATTTGTGTGTGTGTGTGTGTGTGTGTGTGTGTGTGTGTGTGTGTGCGCAAATATTACATAATTTTAGCCTGGCTAATCAAGATGACCAAAGATCTTGAACCCAGAAGATGACTGGGTGAAGATGTTGGTGCTGAAATGGGACAAGGAGAGGTGAGTTTATGGGAAAAATTATTTAATTACTGAAGATTGCAAATGCTAGATTTTCATTTCCCATGGTGATCAATTGTGATCGGCTTTTGTGTAGCGATCAGTTGTGCCATATTACTAAACCATTCACACAAACGACTATTCTTTTAATAATGAGGATGACACAAAAGTTTCCTCATGCTTGTGCCTAACCTTTTGCTCTGTATCCATATCATTCAATAAAAATTGTCTAAAATCACTAAATGATTGTTTCCATCCACTGTTATTGAATGCCTGTAATCAACTTTAGCACTCGTATACTTACATACATACATACGTACATAGTAAGTCAGGTTGAAACAAGACATAAGTCCATCAAGTTCAACCACTAGGGAAATAAACATATCCCAGATATAAAATCCTATGGACATAGTTGGTCCAGAGGAAGGCAAAAAAAAACCCTGGTACAATTTGCTTCAACGGGGAAAAAAAATCCTTCCTGATTCCATGAGACAATCAGATGTTCCCTGGATCAACAGTCTGTTATCTTTACTTTAAAGCTTTAATACCCGGTTAAATTCTGTGCTTCTAGAAGAGCATTTAGCTTTTTCTTAAAGCAATCTATACAACACTTTCACGGGCCTTACAGTGAAGAATCTCTTCGTTATCCGGAGCCTAAACATTTTTCCCTCCAAACGCAAAGAGTGCCCTCTTGTCCTTTGTAATGATCTCAAAGTGAATAATTGGGAATATAGTTCTCTATATGGACCATTTATATATTTATACAGGGTGATCATATCCCCCCTTAAACGTCTCTTCTCAAGGGAGAATAGATTCAGTTCATCTAATCTCTCCTCATAGCTGAGCTCCTCCATTCCCTTTATTAGTTAAGTTGCCCTTCTCTGCACTCTCTCCAATTCCACAATGTCCAAAACTGGACTGCATAATCCAGATGTGGTCTGACCAATGCTTTGTACAGGGGCAGGATTATGGCTCCATATCTGCAGTCTATTCCTCTTTTAATTCAAGAAAGTACTTTGCTAGCTTTAGATATTGCAGCTTGGCATCACATGTTATTAAGTCTATGATCTACCAGAACCCCCAGATCCTTTTCCATTTCTGACTACCCCAAATGTATTCCCCCTAGACAGTATGAAGCATGCATGTTATGTCATGTTGCTTAAAACAACTTTACATTTCTAATGTTTTTGTTTTTATCATGTAAAAACATATTTGTACATTGTTGTTGCTTTTTGTACTAATGTATAAACATATATTTTAAAATATTGATTATATAGTAATAATTAGCAGCAGAACATTTCCTGAAGGATACCTGGAAAGTTACATAAATGTTGGCACCTACGTATGCATTTCAACAGTTGTGATAATACCTTAGACCTTTTACTCTTTGGAACGAAATAAAACTGACCATACACTTTACTATCTTTTCGTAGGATATCTTTTATATCTACAATAGCTGTGTATTTAAGGATTGTACACACATTAGGTTCGTCTGACTGTAGGAGGCAATGAATCACCACCTGGGAGGTCAGGAATATAATATACCAGGGGTGTCAAACTCAAATACACTGAGGGCCAAAATTAAAAACTTAGACAAAGTCTAAGTGATGCCGGGAATTGTAGTAGTGGCGCTATTTCAATGCAGCGGCAGGCCAGCTGCAGTTCATGTTTAGAATTCTTTTGGGGGCCAATAAAAAGGACGTTGGGGGCAAGATTTGGCCCCTGGGCCAGAGTTTGACACCCCTGCAATATACAAATCTCAAGAAATTCTTTTAATTGACCCTTTAAATATCACCTACCCCATTCCTAACACAGGAAGTTGAGCAAGCAAACACACATCATACAGACTTCATGCAGACTGACTAATGGACTGACCTCCTAGCCAAAAAGCACTGCGTATTTCAAAATAATAAAAAAATGTCGCCTTTAACCAGTCTATTACTATATCGCTCAGGCTATAAAATAGTGGCCAGAGACAGGTGATTTGTTACAACTGCTGCCACAGAAGGCCATTCCTTTCACTGTGACGCATTTCCTTTGTTCATGTAAAAAGAGTTCTAATCGGACAAAACATTGTTATCAGAGTATTGTGTTTTGTATCCTGGAGTTTGCTGCAAAGTAAGATAAATTACTATTTGTTTTCCAAAATTGTATCCCTGAATGATTTTTCAGTATGCCACATGTTACAATAATTGATAAGGAACATTTTTTATTGGGGGTATACTTTGTTCTGAATTGTCCAATTACTGGGAAGTTTTGTTCTGTATTAAATCACCTGTGTGGGTAACCATTCACCTCAGATTGCCTTTGTTTTGAATGAATTGCCTAGAAATGTCCTAGCAGGGGTCCTAAAACTGTTTCTTAAAAATACCTCTAAACTTCTACCGTGTTTCCCCGATGATAAGGCAGGGCCATCAAATAAGACAGCCCCCCCTTTTTAGGTAAAAATGAAAAATAAGCCCCCCTCCCCGCAAATAAGCCACCCACCGA
>NC_092863.1:65639301-65658532 GCF_032062135.1 Pyxicephalus adspersus
TTAGTTCTTGTAGTGACTGCTGAGTGCTAGAATATATGCATATGTGAAAAAGTGTGTTATTGGAGGTGTGCCCCTTAAAGAAATTTTTTTAAGATCAAATTTTTGTGCCAACCCCTAAAAACTTATGGATAGTAACTTCAAATTGGAGAGAAGTTCAGGAATGCATGGATTTGTGGAAGTATGCAAGCAAGTAGTTATTGGGTACAAAAAGGTTGTACAGTTTCTCTCAAGTGTGTTTTCAATTTTCCATTCATTGTACATACTTTTCCATCTAATGTTAAATAATGTATGAATTTTTAATAATTTATGAATTGTGTCCACAATACTAATTATTGTATAGTACAATATTTAATGGTCTTTGCTGTACATAGGTATTGATATTTTTATATAAATGCCAGGTTCACTAACTCTTCTGAAGTAGTCTAGTGCTACAAAATGTGTTGAGCTTGTTTTTTTTTGTCTTGGTGTAATTTTTATAATTCCAAAATAATGGATTGAGAATCCCTGCTTCCTACTATGGCAATTGTACTTTGTAAATGTGGTCTTTGATATCCTACAACTATGGGATCTTTCCATATAATATGTGAATTATCACCGTGGCATATATGAATTAGCTTGTAGTGAACCAATATTTTTATTGTATTTTGTCCTTTGTGCATATTGTTGGATTTTAAAACTTTGGATTGAATAAAGAATGAATGTAATTTTATATTAACTACTGGATGCCATAAAATTCCTTTTGTCTTTGAGCTTGGGGAAACCCAGTGGTTTTAATAATCAATAATCCTGATGGGTATTCCTGTTTGTAATTTATAAATGAATGTTGAGGGGAAAGGAGGTGAGAGATGCTGCAAGGTCATTTATCTTTGACACCACCACTAGTAATTAGGTCCAGTATTCTAATGTTGCCATTCATTGAGCTCTTTCTGGAGTGGACAGTCGGTAGATGTCTTCTTGCTTCCACAGGCAGAAGACTCTCCCAGATCTAGCTAAAAAACAGATTTTACTTTTCTTGTCCTAGCAATAAATTCAGA
Source organism: Pyxicephalus adspersus (assembly GCF_032062135.1). NCBI lineage: Eukaryota > Metazoa > Chordata > Amphibia > Anura > Pyxicephalidae > Pyxicephalus > Pyxicephalus adspersus. Next base: position 65,640,336 of record NC_092863.1, read on the forward strand.
CATGGACTATAAATTAACTGTAATTAGAGCAAGTGTTGAAGATTGTGGTTTGGAATACATGAGTCACTGGCTGAGGGAGCTTAGCATGGTTTCTAGTGTCATATTCTCATAGGGTCAGATGTCTCTAAAGCGTCATTAAAATATCATAGTAAGCAGCAAAGATAAGAGAAACATGCACAGATGAACTGATAAAAAATCATCTGTGCACCTGTCAGGCTTTCACTTGATATGTGTCTGAGGAAAACAATTTTGCTTTAAATATAATTTATTTTAGGCTTTCCATCTGGTTAGCTTTAAAAAGTTACACTTAAAGGCTAAAATCCAAACACTTTTTTGTTGTTGTTTTGCTTGGGATAAAGTGGTAAAAATGTAAGGTTTCAGTTAGTTTCAGCTTATATTTTTGCGATGCCATAGACTTTGACTTCCTTTCCCTATCTCATATGGGAAGCACAGTCATAAGTTTCTACCTTTTCTCACTAAATATTCATACTAAATAAAGTGTTTTGTATCCCAAGAAATTTGCTTTAACCTAATGCTTTACTTTTCTACCTAGTCTGCATTAGTAAGTAAGCCAAAATGTAAACTAAGCTGTGTTTATTAGTGTTGGTGTTCGAATTCAGGTTTTCCCTATATTCAACCCGCAAATGGCGGTTCGAATTTTGGCAGACCTGACCCGAAAAACGTGGAATTTGAAGGCAAACTCCAGATGAACTCTCAATGTAGTTTCTTCATTGAGAGTTCATCTGAGTTCAGTTCCCATGGTCACCGGGCTGTACTTATCATTGAAAAGTACAGTCCGGGGAGTTTGGGAACGTGCGGTCTCAGCTGATTGGAGGCACGTGAGTGCTTTCAATCAGCTGTGACTGCAGGTGAACTCTCAATGGAGTTTCTCCATTGAGAGTTCATCTTCAGTTCAGTTCCCACGGTCACCAGGCTGATAAGTACAGCCCGGTGACCGTGGGAACTTTGCGGTCACAGCTGATTGGAAGCACTCATGTACCTCCTCCAATCAGCAGTGACATGCAGATGGAACTGCTGTTCTGTATGTGTTCTTGGATAGAGAGTCTTGCACTTTCAGGTGCAAGACCATTATTAGTTAGTGGATTTTTTGGTAAACTACAGATGTAGGGTGCTATCATCGAACATTGGCCAGTTACCTAATTGCCAACAAATGACCAACATTTCACATGATGGGCTTCTGCCTATGACAACAGTAATCGTGGTCATTGCTGCCTGTATAAGAGGTCCAATACATCCTGAAAATGTTGCAATTTGGCAATAAATGTATTACTGCTGTGTGCTGGTAATATTTTTACTTACTTGAATAATGTTATTAGAAACTTTTGTTTAATGGTATGAGCAGGCTTCAATTTTATTAGTTATCCCTATTTAGCTCTCACGCATTACATGTATTTTTCATTATTCAGTTTCTTTGTATTGAATTTTGTTTTCCTTTGCTAAGAATATTACCCTAACCTTTTTGTTGAGGGATCTTAAATTACATCATATGGTTATGTGTGTTTCTACAATTTTCTGCTAAAACACAAAAAATATTATTTATTTTAATATATTTATTCTTTTGTAAGGACAACTCTGCGCCCACTGACACTCGCCAGAGTGCTTGGTAAATACCCTGTCCTTCTGGGTGTAGAGACATGTCAGTTCCTCCAAGGATGCAGGAGTGTTTAGTCGTCCGACCAGATCATGAGCAAGAGGAAAAGATTAATCCTTTTGTAAGCTCGGACACCTTCTGACACAGGGTTTGGATTAGCAGCTCTTAGAAACAAAGCGGTACTGGTGTTTTCACGAGAAAATCTGTCACTTTCCCTGAATTGCTGTGAGTGGCGTTGTCTCTAGTACCATTGAAGGTATAATAACTAAATTGAAAGTTTGTCTCAGAAACATACAAATAGTCAAAAGATTTAAATGCTGTTGTGCAATTAAAATGATGTCTTTATTTCAGTGGACCTGATTACAAACATAAAGCATACAGTACATGCTCTGAACATACTATATATGTGCCTGCTTTGAGGTTTTATATGATAAACAGATAAAATCTAAATGTGGGGGAATGGGAAAAGTGTTTTAAGGTGTATGCATGTGTATATACCTGTGTGGGTGTGTGGAATATATATTTTTTTATATATCATATGAATGTATCTAGTTTGTTCTTGTTACAGGAAGTTCCAGAGTTAATGAATGTTTCCCCAAAGAAATATTATGTAACGATTTTAATATCTAAAATAACAAGCATATTTAATTAGGTGCAGATAGAGAACACGGCTTCATGTGCAGTATAGCTTGGGGCAATGCTTTTTTGATCTGGGTTAAATGTAAAAACATTCTAGGTGTTTTCAAATTTTTTTTTTGTATAAAAAGCTTGCTTGACACTTTTTAGAAATAGATTTGCAAGCTCAGTTGGACCACGCAGATCATTAGTGCTTTGAGCTTTCCTGCAGACATGCCTCCTTGTCAAATACCTTTGGACTGGTGGTAGAAGAAAGGGAAATTCAGTGCTTTGTCCAAAGTAACTAATTTTATTTATTCTAATTGCACGGCATATTACAAAGTATCACCAGTGTTTTTTTTGGACATTTAGCTTTTGTTGTGTATTATTTTTTTATTTATTTTTTTAGGAAAGCCAGAACAAATACCCTTTCTGCCATCTGAGCCCGTCGATGTATCCCAAATAATTGCTTGTACTTCCACTTTAGAATATTCACTTTAAAAGGAAAAAAATATATATACATAGGTCATTTTTCTTTTCTATGTAACCGTACCTGTGCATGGGTGCTGTTGTAAGCTCATTATTTCCTGACTATTGCTCTTAGGTAACATGCTAATAATCATTTACATAAGGTCTAAATCTCTAGATCGGTCTTGGTGCCCAAAAGAACACTTGAAATAATGTTTACGACTCTGGGAACCATTGCTGAACATGCTATTTGCAGTTTCAAGTATGATCAGTAACTTTTTTTTGAAAGTTTCAAAGAATATGAATAAGAATTTTTTAAAACACTTAGAATTTTCAGTAAAAATAAAATAAATTGTTGTCAGTGGGGAAAAAAAAGGTTTCTTACATAGGTGTTCAGCGGGATACCATACCCTTACATCCCCATAACTTTTAAAACATTTGTTTTAAACATTTGTTGTCAGCATAGCGTGCCATCACATTGGTTGTCGGGTTTGTGTCCCACGATTGGCAGGCACTGTAGTGCCCATTTCTAATGGTGATCAGGGTAGCACAGCATTTTCCCAGGCCCTTTTTAGCTGGGCGGACCATCCAGCACTTTTCAGTCACAATACGGGGGCCACCACCCGCCTACAGCTTCTTCCCACCCAGCTTAAAAACTTTTCCGGGGAGAATACTGTAGTACACCTTTTAACTTGGTACTCATTGTAAAAAAAAAAACTCTTGCATTAGTGATCATTGAAGAAGTGACCTTTTTATATTCAATGTAAACCAAAAATGCTGCCCTAACTTGGATGGTGGGTTTCAGATCAAACTGTCTCTGCTTAGGGAACCTCTACCTCTAAAGAAATTCTGGTTGGAAAGGTATTCCTGGTCATGGTGTGATTAGGTCCGTGAGTGAATCTCCCTAGCTGAGATATGGACAGCAGTAAAGTCTTGGCAATGGCTCCAGAGGACTTCTCCATAATGGTAAAGCAAACCTTTTAACTTCACATGGGATCACTCTGATAACTGACCGTTGGTGTATGAATGGCTGTTATTCTTTATAGTTACAGCTATGTCTGTTTATTTAGGAAGTTCTTTTTTTTAAAAAAACAAATTTTATACCTTTTAGTAAATTCTCCATGCTGCCTATCATCTCAGATCTCATGGAGCTGTCCTAAAATGTTAATAGAATTCCTTTACAGAGCAGAGGCACCACCCTGTCTTGTGGTTATAGCACATGCAAAGGAAAGGCCATGGTCAAGCTTTATGTGCACTTGGCTCTATTGGCTTTCAAACTCACAGGACATAGAAGCTTGTAGGGTATCAGGGCCTAATGAGAAAATAAAATGCCCCAATATCAGCACATTTCTCAATGGGCATGGGAGCGTTTTTCCTCCCAGTGACCAGCACTATGTGGAATGCTTGTGAGCCTTGCACTTAGTTCTGTATACTGCAGGTTTTAGAGTCCTTGCCACATTTGATGTATATTACATATTCCTAACCAAAGTCTTATTTAACCATTACCGGTTGCTATGTAGTTTTCAACTATAATAAAGAAAATGAAGAGGTGATAACTGCAATTAAAATACACTGCCCCACTGCACCTTATACTGCCTTAGCCAAAAGTATTCTGTGCTTCCATCTAATCAACCATTCATTGGACCTACCTTCACACAACAGAGGGGGTGATGTCTCTACACCCCTGTCTAACACTTAAAGCATCCCTAAACTCAGAAATGTCACTTTACATAAAAGGGTTAACAACCATTTTATGTAAGGTAAAAATTATGTTTGTTATGTTTTTTTAAAGTGCAAAATGAATGGCAGTGCAAAGCTTCTGGGATGCTCGGGCATGCGCAGAAGGAGCACCCAACAACCTCCCGGGATGCGTGACGTAGGTATCCCGGAAAGCTCTTGAGTGCTCCCTCTGCGCTTGCTTGTTTGGGAGCCTTTTCTCGCAATGAAAAAAGTTTTTTTTCCATCCTACGTCACCTGACATCATGCCTGGGTCGGGTGACGTAAGATGAAGAACACGGAAGAAGAAACGAAAATAGCAGCACCCGAAGCGCCGGCTCCAGGGCGACTCGGGACCTGATGCAAGACACCCCTGGAGGAATCAGATTGCCCTGCAGGATTGAAGGTAAGTGTATATATTTTTTTTTTTGGCAGTTTTCAGTATAGTTCCTCTTTAAGGTTCTGGTTTTACCTGTGATAGAGGAAACATTGATGGATTGAGGAGGATCAAAATGGCCAAGATGATATTTAATTTTTAATATGGTGCACTCAGAATGTATGTTCAATGCCTATATTCTGTGTACAGAATTACATAAATAATAGATACCGGTATGTTTAATTTTTAAAAACTGAGTACTGGGGTTTATTTATGTCAGATGCTGGTTTATAACGTAGAAACTCAAGAGTATTTTGTGTGTACAAGCATTGCAGTGTATACTATATGTAAGTTTAGATGTTTTTTTACTAGATCCATTTAAACCAAGCCCCATATCCAACTCAAAGCTCACCATGAGTAGTTTTTCCTTGCTCACTGCACATCTTTTCTGCATCTGAAAATCTTTCTAATGTTTGGTTTATCACATATAGTCAGCACCTTCATTTGCCTTCACAACTATTAATCCTTTGGCGGGCTCCAAATCAGCATTCCATGTGCCTCTGCCTTTGTGTTGTGGAATTTGTAAATGTTTGCATCATTACATCTATTAAATCCTGAGGCTTTAGTAGCCTAGTGAGGTTCCCAGTGGGGAAGCCGTCTTAAATACCTTCATTAAGTTGCTGAGAGCTAATCAGCACTAAAGTGTTAATGCCCTGCTACAATGTGGCGGAGGCAGGTTTTCACATTCTACTACATGTTCTTGTGTGACCATAAAGATAAAAAGGTTTCATTTGGCGTTGTCACACGTGATAAAAATAGCTTCTTTCATGTTGTATTCACATTTTTCTGGTCAGAATACCTTTGTCTCAGCACTTTGTGGGTCTTACAAGAGGCTGAAACAGAGCACTTATGATGAGGTGTGAATTGTATGGAAGGAGCACAGCATAGTCTAATTTTGGGCTCTCTTCACACTTGATGTGTGTTAATTCATACATTTATGTATGTATGTTTATGCAATTTGTACTATCTTATGATTTTGGTTTAGATTTTTTTTCATTAATTATCCAAAGCATGGGAGTAACATTCACAATAAAAATGTTGCAGGTGCATTGAAAAAACACTATACAATTCATGCATTTATAGAAATGAATGAAATAAGAGATATGGAGATCTATATGCATAGATTTACTAATGCAGGAAAATAGGCAGGCCTGCTTTAAATCTACTGTAAAGGGTCCACTTGCAACTAACTCCAGTCTAGAGGGGCAAGATCTGTAAACCATTTGCCTTTCTAACAGATACGGGGTTTGGTTTGCAGAGTCAGAAAGTACTGTATATAGAAAAATCCTGGCCCGTACGTGGTCCTTGTGGTGTTGGACTGCCCCAAAATAAAGCATTAAATATGTAAAACATTTACCTTTTTTTATATACTGTGTTCTCTTGTTCCATCCTTTTTTTTGCATCTTTGTATGTCTGATTTCCATCTGGGGTTTTTTGTTAACACATGCTTTCTCCAGCGTTGGTTGAACATCATTTACTGGCATTCTGATACTGATAGTAGTGTATTATGCCCTTGTATAGTTTGACAGCATGGCTGCTTGTAGCCACAACCAGGAGTTTCCAAAAAAAAAAAAAAAGAACCATTAGTAAAAAGCAAACGATGCCTGTTTAGTGTTTCAGCAGACTTCTCTTATTTGGATGCTGAAAGTGTGTGGCAATAGGTTGGTACAGTCAATGGGTGCGTGATAAAAGGTTTTTTTTTTTTTTGTTTTTTTTTTTACCATTTGTTTAAAGAAACATTATTTAAACGTCCAAAAAGTAGTCAAGTTAACTGATATAAAACAAAAATAGAAGGTAACAGTAACAGCCAATATAATCACAATCAGAATAAACCACATGGGGAGGGGTATGGGGTTAGGTGGGACTTAGGTATAACACTTTTAGTCATAATACTTTCATAAGGTAAAGGGGGGACAAGTGTCTCAGCAAGACACTCAATGCCAAGTGTCCCACATTGAGAACAAATCACCCTTCTCCCCCAGGGGTCAGAGGACTTTATAAAAAGTTGGTTAAGAATGTCTTTTGATCCAAAATAAAATCATTAGGCCAGAGTAGAATAGAAAATGAAATGATTGTTTGCATCAGGAGTTGAACATATGGCCACCATAGGTGTCAAGCAGTTGTTTGGAAAATGTTCAATGCCTGGTCATTAATCAAGAATCTGCCCATGTGTGGCCAGCTCATAGTTGAGCTGTCTTTCTGATGAATGCTTTCATTTAAAGCTTGGCACTCTTAGTACACCACTGCAATGGTACAATGCTAGTCACTCATACTGGCTTGGTGATAGAAATGTAAAAAAACAGAACATACCTAACACATGTTGCACTGAACTGAGGCAATTTCTAACATCAATAATTATAAGGAATAGATGCTGAAGACATTGCAACATCCTGATGCATAGCAGACATTGGAAAATGTGGTGACATGATCTCTTTAAAATAGTTGAAACCCATTCTTTATCTGATATAACCCTTATTTTTGAATTCTTTTCAATGTGTTATTTGTTTCCCCAAATATGATACCTGGTAAACGTTCTAAAATATTTTGTCCTGGAACTTCTTATGGGGTGACAATAATGCTCCTGCTTTGTCAAGCTGTTGGAGACTACAAGCTGTCATGCCAATACATTGCAAAGGCAGGATGCATTTAAAACTTCTGGAAGACATCCGTAGCCCTGAGATTCAAAAATATATAGAAAAAAAGTATTTTATGATGGGATTGCATTTGTTAGGTACACAGTACTTTAGCAAACTAAGTGTAATTCATTTGGGGTTTCTCTGCTTTAACGGTATGAACAACATACTTTTTAAGAAAGTGTTGGCCAAGACATCTGTCATGTGGTCTCTGCAGATGGGAAGGATTATTAATCAGACAGAGAAATGAATTGACCATCTCTGCATGGATGTCATTTTCCCAAAACCCCTTTGGCAGACCAACTGGTAGAAAGGGGTAAAGAGCCCAATTTTCTAGGTGAAAGTTATGTTTTTAAACACATCAGTCATTGTTTATCCATAAGCTGGATTGGATTAAATTTGTTTTATGGACAAAGCCATGTTAAAACATTCTTAGAGGTTAAATAAAAACAGGATGTAAAGAACATCTATGTTTGAAATGATGGTAATTAGGTCTGCATTGTTTTTTCTAGACTTGAGCCTTGTAGTTTTTCCCTCTGTCGTATTAAGCTGTGAGATTGATGGCTAGAACGGCAGGTCTCTAGATGTACACAATCTGTGTGAGCTCTTGTTTGAATGCATGCACTGAATAGGGTCAACAGTTGTTTGGCACTGTGACAATGCCCTGTTTAATCTGTTTTCCAGGAATGATTTATTAATGGTTTGCCGCCAGCTGAACATGGAGGATTCGGTGGCTGAAATCATGCTTCAGCTTGGCGCCGACGAAAACGGGAAGATATCATTTCAAGATTTCAGCAAATGTCGTATGCAGCTTGTACGTGAAATCAGAAAGGAAGAAGTGGATTTGTCGGACGACTCTTGCAAGAATAAAAGACTGCGTGATCGAATCACCTCCTGGCCCACTGGGAGCGATCACAGCTTAGGTGGGTTCTCTTTGCAACACTGTTTTGTACATGTATAGAGTGATGCTAGTATTTAAAGTGCGGTGCTGTTGCAAGTGGTTTAAAATATTTAAAGAACCTTTATGAAGAATAATAATTTGGTATCCTCTATCATTATATATTCATCGGACAATATTCATCACAGTGAGGAAGGAAGCTAACCCAAACCAAAGATTACCAAGTCATTATCCTGTTTGGTGTGACCTTTTTCACTTCTTATATTCGTCATCATTTAACACTATATTGTTGCATTATTTGTTTTAGTGATTGCTTTCTTAAAGTATTTCAGACTGCAATGCACATTCCATATTTTAAGAACTTGATGCTATATGTCTGTTTCCTGATGTACTATCATTATGTTCTTATCTGTGTTGTACTAAAATGTTCCATAAAAATTATTTAAAGTTAAAAAAAAAAAAAAAAAAAAAAAGAGGAAACCTCAAACTGAAAAAAATAATCTTTTCACTGGGCTATTTCTGTAAGTGTTTTACTTACGGAAGAAGAAATTATTTTAGTAATGGCTAAGCATTGTTGAGGGCTTCCCTAAATACACACCAGACATGGGAATAAAGTGGCACACACCTAGTTAGGAGCTGGATGCTTTCTTCAGAGTTGATCATATGCTAGGGAGGGCAATTCAGTGGTTATTTTTTGTAGATGACTGCTAATCTGAACGGTGGGGGGGAAATATATAGAACTATGTAGGTTTTTTATCATTAAAAAACACATATTGATTTTTTTGTTTCAGCTTTGTGACACTACAATACATTTTACCTATTTTTGAGGTACAGGATTTAGGACAACTATTTTCAACCAATTGGCTCTAGCATGTTTTAAAGTATTACTATACCAAATTGACATGTGTAGCAAATGTTTAGTGGAAGTGAGAGGTTGTCTTGTCTAAAGAATCCCCTTTGGCATTTATCTTTATGCACCCCTCACTGCATAGTTGCTTTATTGCAATGTTAAGTCCTATCACTCCCTAATGTCTTTGTTGGAGTTTTCATTGGGTTCACTTTCTCCTCCAAATGTGACAGCCCAAACATTGCTTCCTTGGCCCCATGATCCTTTGTGCCTAGATAAATGAGTTCTTACTTGGGGATCTGACAAATCCCAGAGTGGACAAATTGACTTATTCTCTTTTAATACTTACTGTACAAAATGTATTTGCTAATATGTGCCATTTTCATTCATTTCATTTTTTACCCCATTTAAAAAGGTGATGTGTGGGTTTTACATAATGAGCGAAGTGACCAAAATGCCATCTGTGTATTTATTCTGTTTTATGCAGGAGCTCTATCAGGAGCTAGGGAGAGTTGGGAGTATGATTCTGGAGCACGAGACCTCCAGAGCCCAGATCCTCAGAACCAATCCATCATGCACAAGTTTTTGGAATTTGGGGGTAAAGCAACCACACAAGCAGCTCTACAAAGACTTCTTTCTCAAAGCTCCTGCCTTGGCAACAATGTTGGGGGAAGCTACCTGGAACTTGCCAATACTGTAAGTAAGCTTTTGCTATATGCTGTGCATATTTGAGAGTTATTTCATCTACCTTTTTGTTGGTGCCTAGCTCAAGGATCTTGTCATTGCTGCATCTGCAGTTGTCTTTGGCCAGTGGATGATCACTTATGGTATAACTCATGAGTTTCTGTAGAAGCTGTCTCTGACGTTCAGGTCCATTCTTGGTTATGCTAAGAATAGAGTGGAGCTTTACACTGCATGACGCATGTGACTTGCAGAGTAATCAAAAAGCCACCAGTAGCGAGCAGCAGGTTTTCCTTAAAACAGACTTTGCATGTCTCTTGCCAAAAAGCCCACTCAAGCTTCCATTCACTTTCTTTCCTGTGGATGCAACTGGAAATGAGTAAAAAAAATCTCTCCAAAGTAGATAGTCATCCCATCTTATTTATGCCCCCTTCTAAAATTGTTTGCCTATGACCAATAGTAAGGGTTTATGTTCTTAATGGGGGGAGGGTGATAATAAATACTTGATAAAATGTTTAACCCCATTCTGGTTCACACACAAGTAAAAAATGTTTTTGCCTTTACATGGTGGTGAACATATCAGGAGTTGGGATACATTTTAAGGTTAGGTTTGAGATTTGTCAATAAGCCATGGGTTCACTGCACTGAAACCTATGCAGAGAAATCTTTCATTATATGGTCTCCCCCTTTTTTTTCTGAAATGTGCGTATTTTATTAAAAAAAAAACAAATAAATAAAAGGAGGTAGGGAATAGAAAAGCCCCAGCAATAGATTTTCACCAGGATCTAAATAGCTAACATCATGCCCCTGTCTATGTAGAGACCTAGAAAGTAAAAGCTTTTTCATGTTTTATTGTTGAATTTTTGACTTGGAAAAGTGAAATTACCAGAGAGAGAAGTGAGAAAGTTGAGCTTTACTACCTATGGAGATAGAGGTCCCAACACTGGACCTGAACTATGGACCATTAAGCTAGCACAGCACACTACCTAGGTGGACAAATGGATAGTGGTTTGTTTTAGTCTAACGATTTGATGTTTTCCAATTTGAATATTGCCCATTGAACTTCCTCTATGACAATATCGCTATACAAAGTGAATGTCACTATACAGCGTGGGATTCATCTGGGTTTTCCTTTGAATAAATGTCTTTTTGGAAATGTTAATCTGCGACTAAGGGATACTGAATCCTGATTGAACTGTGTAACACCATTACATTATTGCACGCTTAATTATGTCCAATCTCTAGGTTTTAGCAACATTTCCATCCTACTGTTGTGGTTTTAAAATGTAATTGAAATTCCACACATTTTGCAGAGAGACTGATTTGTTTAAATGATAGCAGTAATTTTCTGCAGTGTACATTTCCGTCTATTAGAGCGTATTTAAATTATAATGAACATCAGGATGGGAGAGTGTCTTTTCATTTTAGGAACTTGTGTTGAGTAAAATTTCATCTGTGATTCCCCAAGGACGGCATTTTTAAATTACAAGTGACAGAAGTCTAATTAACAAAGAACAAATAGTAATTGCCATCTTCAAGTCGAGAAGTCAAAAAAGTGGTTAATGTATGCAATTTTCTTTTTCTTTTTAGGCTTTATTTTGTTGTCTGCCATCCATCACTCTCTATCCTTACTGCTTATAAAGTCTTAGGAGATTGTTCTTTCAGCCAGTTTCCTTTAGGTACTAGTAGACAAGGGAACCTAAATTTTAAAGGTGAAGATTAGCTATATCTAGGGAACACCTATAAGTCTTCATTGTGCCTAAACAATTCATAAAGGTTCACCTATTTCTGGAAGTGTGTGTGAAAAGTAGTAGAGCATTTACTGCTTTGGGAATGTGTCTAGGTCTCATAGTGGAATTTGCAGTGTGAGATTGGAGACGCGGCCTCTGACTGCTGGTCTCTGGGAAAACTGAAATATGGCCACTGCTAATTATCCTCTTTGTTGGAGACGTTTAAATAAAAAAGGAAAGCCCTGTTTTAGGCAAGGTTGCTGCCAATAAGGAGAAACTGTGCAAAGCAAGGCATGAAAAGTTGCTGCATAGGAAATATAAGTTCCTACAAGATCACAAGCAATACCGGTACATGAAATTGATGGATTTGTTTTTCAATTCAGTTATTTATATTACACAATATAGCTAGCATAAATAAAAACATGCTTGTCCAGTTGTTGGTATATTGCACATTAAGGGATTTATTTATAAAACATGGAATCTGAGATTCTCTGGTGGGAATCAATTACTACCATTGAAAACATAAACTTTGAAGATTGCCACCAGAGAATGTTAAAAGGAATGTCAGATTCCCTGTTTTATAAATGTGTACAAGTGTTCTAGTTAGTTATGGAGATCACCTGACCAGAAAATTCGGACTGCTGCTGTATCGGATCACAATTAAATATTGACATGACTAAAATCCACCATTTTAAATAAAACTTGCCATCTTCTATTTATGAGCAACATGTTTTTATTATTTGTATACAGCAACTATAAAGTTTGGCTTTTTTTTCTATAATTTACTAGCTTAGTCCCCCCCAATTATTTTGGATTAATACCTCCCTCCCATCTGAGAATAGGTTACAGCTATAGAATCAACAAAAATTACCTTGCATCTGTTACTAGTGTGATAAATAACCCAATGATACTTCATTGTGTAAATTAGATTATCTCTCCTTTCCAAGTGTAGGACAGGGCTTTAATTTCATGTGCCAAAACAAATTTTTTTTGTAATATATCAAAATTTATATATTAGTTCTGACATGTTAGGCACCAGATTGTCCGTGCCAAAAAATAATGTTCTGAAATCAGCATAGCAACACTGCAATAAGGCTCTGCCTTTGTCTGCCTAAGATATAGTCAGGAAATGTCATAAAACAAACATGCAGGAATGTTTAAATCACTTTGGATAAAGTGTATTTTCAGGTTTATATTAACATATTGAGTGATTTGTATAATTCTAAGGAAAAAAAAAACTTGTTATGGTATACAAATTGCTCGTTGTTGAGGATCAGATGATTGAATTGGACTGTTTGTATAGTAATTTTCTACACAGAATACAGATAATGTATCCTACTAGACTCTTGTTTATGTGAAATAACCTGTGATTCTTTGTTTTTATGGTGACAAATTTTCACTCTGGATCAGCTAATCATAAAACTCTTCTTTAATTATAGACTGAGTAAAATTGCACTGGGTGGCTCAGCGCACCTTATGTGTGCCGTATCAATTTTACTATGATTGTTAAGGGTAAAATTTATAGCTTACTGCAATGCAGCTGATTTTGGAATCTTGCCTAGCACCAATATTAATAAGACATTTCTAGTGTTATCCAATATCCAATTTCCTTTTTGCAGCAATATTATGCTTTCAATGGGCTGGGAAAAGACTTGCTTTTGTTTAATAAAAAAATATCCTTTCAAGCATTTTATACATCTTATGTGCCTTATTCATCCCCACTGACTAATTAAAAATAACAAAAGATCAAATTAGATGTCAGTGGGCAAAAGTTCAACCACATTGTCGACTTAGCCATTTTGTCTATATTGGTTGCTTTATTCTTTTTGAAAAGGATTACAGTCACTGTTCCTCATAAAGTTTTACCTAGAACAATCCAGCAAAATTTCAGTAACACAAATAGCTGTTTAGGGCAGTAAGTGGCTCATTTATATACAGTTTAGATTGGAGCTGTGGTCATAGTAAAATGACATATGCAGCCTGACACTAGCTAACAGAGTTTTCTGTTTCTGTACCTGTTACAAAGTAACTTTTTTTTTTTTTACAGAAAAAAAAAGTTAGGCAATGTGAATATAGGATTTTTTCACCCCCACCTCATTCAGCTATGTTATGTGATTTGCCCTATCACCTCTATCTGTCACTTTCTGCCTATTGGGGGGGGAGGAGGAAGTTATTGGCAGGCTTAACATGGTTTGCAAATATTTATTAAAGTTGCTTCTCCTAAAATAATTTTTCACCTGCCTGTGACTAAACTACATCTCACTTTCTGCCTGCCACTTAAAATTAGAATCTGCCCATCAGTGGGTGCCTGTTACTGGGACAATTTGCCTTTATCTTCCTTTTTAGTGGAACCTGTCTTTTGATGATATCTGCCTGATGTAGGTAATATTAGTAAGTCATTTTTTTGTGTTTTCATCAATATCTATATGTCATTCTTCCTGGATGGACATTTACTTTAATGTGGCCACGACCTCAAATTTTGCCATTAGGAGTCATATGGAAGTTTTATTTATTGACCTATCTTCTCTGGATGGTATTCATCTGTCACTGGTGCATGCAATCACCAATTTACATCCCTACATAAAGATGTACAATTCTGCTAAAAACAAGCTTAGGTGTCTGTGTACTTGATAGGTTTATGGCTGTATAAAAAATGCTTTTTAAAAAATGCAGTGTTTACTTTGATGAAATAGACACCTTGTTATCGTGGCTTACTGGCTTATCTGATTCAATTCAGATTTACAGTTGGTCAAATTGTGCTTGAAAACTAAAAGCCTTGCTGCTGTTGGCTACCACTTTAGCCATTTCACAGTGCTCTTGAAATCCTTTGTAACTTTTCTAGTGTGTATTTGAAAAAATCACAACTAAAACAATTTTTGAAGCATATATGTGTGTGTGTATGTATGTATGTATGTATGTGTATGTGTGTATATGTGTATATATATATATATATATATACACACACACACATTAGCTGATTACCCGGCGTTGCCCTTGTATTTATTTATTGCAATATTACATTATACAGGAAAAGGAATCAAATAAAGCTATAGTGATTTTCTTGTCTATGGTGTTGTTTCATTTTTTTTGCCTTCGATTGCACTCAGGCAATTGCCTTACGTTTTCCTAAAGGCATTATTACAGGCCAGAAATTTGTAAGAGTCCAAAAAAAAAAAAAAATGTAAATATATAAGCAAAAGGCATACTGTCACTGAGCAATACATACATACTTATATGGGAAAAAAGGGAATATAATTGTTCCACTGTAAAGCATCTTATCTTAAATTTTGGTAGATTTTATTTTCTGTAACATAGGTCTTTAGAATTTACCATACATTTCAGTGAAGTACATAACTTATATCTCTCTTGAATCAATGGAAAATAAATGGTAGTAGAGAGTTAAGATTCTGGCTGTAGGAGGCTTTTCCACAAATGACTCCCGGTGTTCTCCCCTTTTTAGCCAGGCACACCACCCGGCACGTTTCAGTGATCACCCGGCTGTTTTTGGGTGGTTGCTGAAAAGATGGGTTGAGTTCTTTTTTTTTATAGTTTTTGTATGAAAGTTAACATTTTACTGGTCATTTTAACCTTAAGCTGTGTTGGGGTAACCTCAGAACCTGCTGTTAAGTGACCATGACTGAATTCAAGACGATAGGCACCAATTGGGGTCTAGAACATGTATGACTTGTGAAGTTTATGCTTTCACTACATGTCTGGTAGGGATCACCTTTAAAGGAATTCCAGGTATTCTTTACTAAAATAGTTAGGTGCATTTTGGTTTTTCAGTGGCTGAATGATGTCTTTGATGGAATTTGGTATTATTTGTTTTGTATTTACTGGCCCTTTTTTCATTGTGTAGCTATGCTCAGATGGTCTTGTTTCTGATTGAATGTCCCATATTACATAACTGCTGTAATTCCCAGCACTTTGGTATTCATTTAGTAAATGGATGATGTTTTAGACCAGGCTTGTGGTTAGCACAATATTTTTAAGTAAATGTATTCACAGTCACAGTTTATAAGTCCCATGACACAGGTCTGTGAATGCTTTATCATCAGGTTTCAAACCAAATCAGAGACACTTACCTTATAAATATTTAAACCGTTTTCCTTTGTGCAGCCTTTTACTCACATCATAAACATAGAAACATGGATATACCAGTAGCAGAGAGAAGCATTTATAAGATTATCTGCAGCTTTAATTTTTGAAACCTTTGATAAGGTTAAACATTTTATCTTTTGTAATATTACTCTGTTGTAAAGCCACAGCCGGTACTTTTGGTTATAGTGTATCATGTGAGGGTCTACTTCATCCAGTGAGGCAGTGTTGGGTGAATGAGAAGCCAGTATCTAGGCTCAATCTTTCCCATGGATATATAGTATTGCCTATACAAGTCTAATAATGTCAAACCAAATATATATATTTGTATATATTTAGCCCCTGTATACTTGGGGCTTCTTCGCTTGTAACCATATGCATTCTATTCGGTGGCCTGCACTGTAGCATTAGTACTGATTGGCTCACACTGCCTGTCCAGTTGCTGTCTGAGTGCTGCTGCTGATCAGGGGATTTCAGATATTTTTAAAGGGAAGCTCTTCCCATTACTGAATGCTCAGATGGAATGGGGTATACAGTGTTTACCACAGTTTTTTTGTCAAGCTGGGTGGGAAGAAGTTGTAGGCAGGAGGCAGCCCTGTATTTTGACCCAACTCCTCAGTAACTACACAAAAACTGCCTGGTGGTTACTGAAAAGTGCTGGGTTGTCCGCCCCGCTAAAAGGGGCTGGGGAGAACGCTGGGTATATTTTACAATTTTAACGGGAAGATCTCCTCCAAACCTGTCAAGCATCCTACAATTGGAGATAAGTTTTAAACCAAATACCAGTTGTTACTGCCCTAAAGTCATTCTCTTGATATTTTTGTGTGATCCATTAAAGGGCAACGGATTGCAGTATTTAGTTCACAAATAGCCAAAAGGTAGGCTCAGCCTATAATAGGCTTGCTATGGAAAGCCTGTCATTACCTTGCTAGAATTGGTGAGATTTTTCTGCTGGGAATTCACCAGCACCAAGCATTGCAGTGCACCGCTGATTAACATTAAGGTAGAGTTGCCATTTAACGGTAAATGTTTAGTTGTTGCTAAAATAATTTATTTACACTCTCCCTGCCAATAGTTTTCTTGATGTTTTTTGTTTTCTTTATGTTGTAGTATAGCATTTTAGTGTTCAGTAAATACTATAAAAGTGTAAGCCACAGCTCCATATATTTAATGTCACCATATGTCTAGTGCTCTATATGAAATCTATCATATTACATAAACATACAGAGATTAGTGGATGTTGCAGCTATCAAAGGATATCAGCACACTGAGGAAAATTGTTAACAGATTGCAGTCGTTAAGCCATGCTGTTACAGGGATGCTCTTCTATTGCTAGTTTAACAGATTTGTTTGAATATTTACAGCAGTTGTAATGACCATTCCCTGATGAGATCGTTTTTTAGACGGTTTCTTCTTACGTTTTTTTTTTTCCGTGTTGCATGGAAACCTGATGGACTCCCTGACCTGTAACTTTATTCTGTACTGAAAAACCCCAGTGAATTAATTTGAATTGTCCTTTATATCTGCTCTGCATTTTAAAAAGGATAGGGAGGGGGTTAAAAGCACAGCAAGTGAACAGAGTAAATTGTTGGACAGAAGTTTACTTAACATTTATATTTAATATCGCTGGAAGGCACATGTGGAATGGTTCCTTGGGCAGGAGCAGAAGAAGTGAATAAGTGTTATTGGCTGCATTTTTTACTTTTGTTCTTTTCAATTTTACTTGTCTGGGCTCGTGGGTCTAATTGTTAGTACTGAAAAAGTGGATGGATGTGATTCCAGAGTCTGTAGCTTAAATAATATGTGACCTTGCAGGCTCCTGATTAGTGGACTGTCTAGTAGAGAAGTTCTGTGCAGACGCTCAATTAATGCCACTCGAAATGACTTTTAATGATCATTTTGGTTGATTTAGCTGCAAGTAATTTCTTTACAGATGAAGTGTATGTTCTTTTCTTTGGAGAGGGATGGGGGAATGTACCCTGCTGTGTCCTCTCCATAGTTTGTTAGATATCAGTAGTCCCATGATTCAGCATGGCAGATAACAATGTTGTGGGACACCTGCTTTAATGTTAGATTTTGTGCCTGACATAAAAACAAACAGTCATCTAAAGTGATGAAAATCTAGTATCTCTATGAAGCTTTAGTCACCTCATATACATTTGGGACGAAGGTTATATTGTAGATGGAGTTGTGTGATTTTTCCATTGGGCAGATATTTGATATTTTGACAGCAGTTTTTCTTTTAAAGGGACATTCAGACCAATGGCTGGAGCAAGTGTTCCCACATGGCTCCTGGGGGCACCTTGTCCGCTTCTTGGCTGCTAACTGTGCTGTTTCCTAAAGAAATATAAAAGTGAACTTTAAAAGAACTAGCACTTGCAGATTTGGCAGCCAGAAGAACTGCCCACCGCTGTCCCTATTCATTGTCTATGGGCTGCCGCTGGTAGACAGTACATGTAGCAT
>NC_092863.1:65661361-65676623 GCF_032062135.1 Pyxicephalus adspersus
GGATGAGTCTGGCTGCAGCATTCATGATAGACTGTAGAGGAGAGAGTCGGGTTAGTGGAATACCAGCGAGAAGAATGTTACAGTAGTCCAGACGGGAGATGATGAGAGCATGTACAAGGAGTTTGACATTCATACTTTCCTGCTTCTAGGCACCTTCTTTATTGAATATAATGAATGTATTCGTACACAATTTTTCTCTATTGAATATAATGAATGTATTCCTACACAATGCTTTAAATCCATGAATTCTACTGATTCCAAAAATATTTAAGATTTGCTATTGTTACTACTATTTTTTTGGAAGGGGAGGTGGGGGGCAGTTTTTTTTGCCCACGCTATCAAGTGTGCCCACATTAATATTGCCCCATCACTATCACTACTGTCCACGCTTCCTCCATTAAAAGTATGAGGTGTCATTAGTGCAAATGAAGGTGAGGCATTTATAATTGTTGCCTCTGCTCTAAGCTGAACACCAATTGTCTTACCTTTGTGTAGCCATAATGTTGCTTTAAGGGGTTATCTCTGTTACATGGAGGTTTTTCAGATTTTTTTTATATATTACAATATTTTTGGCAATTGTCTGATGCTATAGGATTGGAAATTATAAAAAGTAGATTATAGATTAAGATGCAGCTTTCCATCCATTTTCATGGGTATAAAGTTACCCTTGGGACTCTTAAATTGGACATTGTTGTTGGAAATGAACATAATCCAGATTTTAAGTATATTAAACAAGGAACCAAAGAGGCCTTTTAACTTTCAGCATTCAGGTGATAAGCCAAAGTAGACAATTTAGTAGCCACCAATGCCACTAAAACTCCCTAAATTGACTCAAAGGCCTCTTTAGTTAGTTCATTGTTTGATATACTGAATTTTATAGGAAGGTGGCAATTTCTACTGCTTTATGAGGGAACTTCTATTTATGTATTCTTATATTATAGATAAACCAGATTTTGTATTGTTATCTTTGAGAATGATGAACTCCATGTTGCCAGTTGCTAGAACGGTCAGATACGGCTTTACTGCTGGTTAAGAATGGTGAAAGGTTCCTCTGTTTCCAGACTAAGAACAATTCTTCTGTTATAGGTAAAGTATAGGGGCTGCCTTCGGTAATCTATTTTTTATTTTACAAGTTACCTGGCTCCATATGTCTAATACATTTAACGTTATAATTGTTGAATCCAAAAAATTTATAAATTCGGCCATTTGCTATCATTCTCTAGGATAAATATGAAGGCTGCAGTACCTGACCTCTCCTTTATGCAAGTGTATTTTAAATTTAAACAAAGTCTGATCAAATTCAAGCTCCTGTGCTTTGCCTTCAAATCCCTCCACAGCTCTTGTCCCACTTACATTTCTGACCTGGTAAAAAAAAAAAAAAAATACTCCCTCCACTCCTCCAATGACCTACTACTGATTTCCTTACTCATAACCTCATCACACGCATGGCTCCAAGACTTTTCTAGAGCCACAACTCTCTGGAATGTTCTTCCTCGTCTTATTCGGCTTGCTCCTACTTTCTGCTCATTTTAAAGGAACGCTCAAAACCCATTTTTTTTCAAACTTGCCTACCCATCTTCTTCTGTCTTTTGAAACTGTCACTACTTCCCACCACTACATATCTCCCATCCTATTGTGTGTGTTACTTCCCCCACCTCCTAGACTGTAAGTTCTTCAGGGCAGGGTCTTCTCCTCCTGTGTCACTGACTGCCATTTGCTACCCGTATTTATTGTACAATGCTGCGTAATATGTTGGCAGTATATAAATCCTGTTTAATAATAATAGAAACGAGTGACATAAAGCACCTAGAAAGTAGGTCAGTAAGCTGAGTGAGCAACAGTGGGGTCCTTGCATATAGCATCCAATAAATTTTTTTCCTTTGCTAGTTTATCCTTCAGCAATAAAGGCTTTTCCATAATTTTGGATATCTTGTAGGGCATGCTCTCAGGTGCAGGGGACAGTTGAAATTGCTGTATAAACACAGGTATGTCAAGCCTTTCATATGGTGACCTTGGGTATATGGTGACCTTGAAACATTTATGCCAAGATTTACTGCCATCGAAGGCTTGGTTGGAGAGATTTACTTCCTGTCTGTTGATAAACATCTCCGCAGGACAGGAAGTGCTTGCCAACTGCAAGACAAATGAAAGTTTAAAAAAAGTGTTCCCCCTCCCATTTATTTATAAAGAAAAATATTTTATCAGTGTAGATAGACTTTTAGGATAACATCCAAGCCTCGTGCACTTTCTGCTACACTCAGCGCTCCTGGAGCAGATGTAATGCTGTTTGGGCTCATTACATTAGTTCTGCTAAGTTTGTTTTGTATTTTCTGTTTTATTTATTACAATTGAGCCTTCTTGTTCAAGGTGATCAGATGAATTTACTGAAAGAAAATGTGATCATTAGTTTGATATTGAAAAATAAGAACAGACAACCATGCTTTTGGTCTTTATTTTCAGTTCATCAATGCCAAAGTATTTCTACCCTTGAGCTATATGTCCCTTTTCATTTGCTTTAGAGGTAGCGGGTCATCATTGAAGCCATTATGCAGTTCTGTCCTAAATTTCTGGATTATTTTTGACGCTAGTTCCTGTTGCCTTGTTATATACTTACAATTTTGTATCAGTAATTGATTTTTCTTTTTGTGAGAGCATCAGAAAACACATCTGCTAACTAAAACTGTAATGTTATAACAGCCACATAATGCATTGGCATATTTGTTTGATTATCCATTTGAAAGGAGATCCATGAATTTGTGAAGTGCTGTGGCTGCTGCATCCCCTGCTCCCCCCTCTCGAGTGTCACAGCTCCTAGCCCGCCCATTCATTGCACTCTGTAGCCAGCAGCTAGACAGCTGTTTTTGATCACAAAGCCATGCACTCCCATATGAGAGGCAGCCAGAAACTTTATCATGGAGTGCCCAGCTGAACTGTCTTGTGTCTCCTATCTGAGGTGCTTTGTATGTTCTCTCTGCTGACATGAATTGCTGAAGTGGACTTTGCACACTGTGTGATCTTCCAGGGGGGAGGTGTCCTCATTGGAACCAGTACACAGCTATAGGCAGCACAGCTGCAGACCAGCTCTTTCCAAGCACTTGAGGTTTTCTTTTCTTTCTAATTCATCTTCACATCACAAGTCCTGTTGCTGTGCAGTTAATGTTGTTCCATGTCTGCGTCTAGCACTTACAAAGCAAGCCTGATCCCATCAGGCTGAGAAACTGTTTTTTCCTATGTGCTCCAAATCCTATTCTCCTGCATGCCACACTTGTAAAAGTTGTGTCTGTGGATGGCTCGAGCAGAAGATGCATGTTACTTTGGAAGACAAACTGAGAAGTGCTGCAAGGATTACTGAAATGTAAAGTCAAGCGAGGTTTACTGGATAAAAACATCATCATCCTTCAGGCTGCAAACATGAATTCTGGGTTTGGGATTAACTGTAAGGAGGAACCAAATACTGAAGCCAATGAGGTAAGCGTTATCTTCTGTAGATTAAGATTATTCGGCATGTAGCATGCAAATACCTATATATGGACCTTTTAATCCATTAATGTAAGGGTAGGGTTTAGGCAAGCAGAAGTGAAAAAGAATAAAACACGTATATCTTGCAATGAGTCACAAAATCATACAACTGCCCTTTCTGTGACCCCTTTGCTGCTTTGTTCTAAAAACTAAGAAATTGGGGAGGGAAACACAAGCTTGATAATACTGATGGCTAATTCTTTGGACCTGAATCACACAAAAAAAGGGGGTGATTGATGGCAGTAACCTTCCAGGTTGTAGACTTCGTTGTAATGAACCTACACCTGGGAAACCTGCATGACCTTATCAACAATAGTCTAGAACTTTTCTAGTAAGGAGTGTTAATGCAATAAATAAAAGATGACGGAGAAAAGGTTTGTATTTTATTAACCAGATTCCAGCTGTTGGTTTTCCAGAGTAGACCTGAAAATTTAGCTCATATCGAACTGGTTAATAGTGATAACCTCTTTAGTAAAAAGCTCCTAGATATAGGTTGGCTCCATTGTCAGATTTGTGTGCAGTGTTCCCTTTTTGAATGACTTTGCCTGTAATCTGCACAAAATACTGACAGATCTCTCTGATCCTGCTTATATGACAGATATTGTCCATGTGTTGCCACCCAAGACAGAAGCCAAGAGATTAGATAGTTTATGGATGGTTTTAGCCTTTCAGATGTCCGTAAAAAATAAAATAAGTGTGCAGCTGCCCCATAAACTCCCAATCTCAGTGTGTTACTTGATCTGGCATTTAGAGCAGTATTCCTTAATGTTATCTTTATGGGGGAAGGGTAAAGGAAGCAGATTCCTTTGGGAAGTTTTTTTCTGCTTTGCCCTTTTCAAGCACAGCTACAGATAGAAGGCAATCTACACTCTTCCTGCCAAAATCCTTCTTAGAATATGGAGCAGAATGTAAATATGTACACAATCTGATTCCTGTGCAGTTTGTATACATTAACATTATTGGTTCCTGCAGCAGAACTGGACTGTACAATCTGCAGCATCAGCTCCTCCATTTCACTGTGACAGAGGAAATGTGTCCAGTTTGGTACTTACATGTGTTGGAAAGTTAAAATTATTAATAAACAGGAATTATACAGCGCCAACATATGACACAGCGCTGTACATTAAATAGGGAAGTTCATTTCATCTATACTGCCTGCAGTATTAGGAAACATTTGTAGGGTGCAGAAATGCACACCATTCACCCAGTTTTATATTTACATATTGGTTTGTTGCTCTTTCTATTAAGGACTACAGTAGTATCCTGCAGGCATAATACACTAGATGCTTTGCATGAGAAAATGTATTGTATACATACCAGTTTTATTCTTACCTAGTGTGGAATTGTAGAGGCAATGCTTTGAACAAAGTACGATAACTTGTAGATTTTACTTTATTATTATTTTACAGCAATCTCAACACTGAAAGGTGGTTGGTGAATCAGAGTTTTTGCACATTTTAAATTGAAAAAGAAAAGTTATTGGGTGTAACTGCTTTAAGTAATTGGTTGCTGTAGTAAATTTAAAGTAACTCTCCACTCTTACAGTTTTCTCTGGGCATTATTCATGTGCAGAATTGGTTTAGGAGTAACATTTTTGGACAACAAAATACAGTTATCAGACCTGCAGATCCATTGGGCCTGATTTATTAAAGCTCTTCAAAGCTGGAGAAAATACCAAGTTCACGGATCAAAGTGTATTCTCTCCAGCCTTGGGGAGTTTAAAGAAATTAGGCCCATTAGGTCTATTTATTATTATTATTATCATTATTGTTACATAGTATTTTTATATATATATATATATATATATATTATGGCTTTGCTTTGTTGTGCTAAAATCTCTCAGAAGACAAAACCCTTCAGGATCATGTTTACTAGAACACCGGCATCTGATTGTTTTTCAGGTCTGTCATAATGGTGCATTGATAGCTACTCCAGCCAGTAGAAGCAACCTAAAGGCAAACAAATGTATGAGAGCTGCTTTCACTTGACTGAACCACATTTGTTGATACCTTGACTTGAAATCATCATTTGACCAAGGTCATGTAGTGTAACCCAAGCCTTCTGATGCATGTTGCTGGATTGTGGGGAGGCTTTTACTCATACAGTCAGCTGTATTTGTATTGATTGTACAAAGATTGATCTACTGTAGTGACAATGCTGCATTGACTTTTCATTTATTTTCTCTGTCTGAGGATGTGGAGATATTTTAACTGATTGTTAAAATGGAAACCCTAACAGTTTTTTCCCCATCTTTGCGGATTTCCCGATACTCCCCCCCCCCCCCTCTTCATTTGGCGTCCTACCAGTTAGTATCTTACAGCAGTATTTGATCTTGCTAATGACAGGTACTCAATATGTGTCTGTCTTTGTAAATCTAAGTGGAAGATACCAGACGTATCCAAATTAAGTAAGATATTTTGAGTTCTATCAAGCAAACTAACGCAGATATCCAATATGGGGTTCACAACGATGAAGTTGGTAGTGTTAATGATTACATATTTAAGAGGTTACAATTTTAAATCTTTCAGCTTATAGGCGTCTATATCTGCCTGCTCATTGAACAATGAAGAACATCACATGATGATTTGTTCTCCAGTATAATGACCAGTGACGCCAGAAACTGAAAAGAGGTCATGGAGATCTCCCCTTTGCAACTTTTTAGTGTGGCAGAAGAATGTAAATTCTAAGACTGACCAGCATAACAAACATTGGCGGAATAGTTCAACTGAATGCATATAAAGTGAAGCAAAGTTTGCTTAAAAGCCTGGGTACCATCAGCATGTACTGTTTCTTCAATCCCCAGTAATATACCCAGGAATGAACGTGAAAGAATGAAAGGGGACACCTTTAAACAATTTGCTAGAGTAAAATATGTTTTTGGAGAAAGTAGAAATAACTTTTTTATTAACAAACCTTAGTTTTGAGGTATCTGTCCATGCAGGGACTGCAGGCAGAGCTGCGACATTGGTTTAGTGGTGAGTGAAGCCAAAATGACTGCTTCGGATCTCAGTAAGTTCTCATCTATGGAGGAGAATGAGGAGCTAGTTTAGCTCCAGGGTATGAAGCAAAAATGTCAACTATTGTGTCCTAAATCATAGTTATTGTTTGAAGGTCTAACTTAGAAAAAAAAAAAAAAAGATCTTGCCTGCAGTAGTAAAATCAGACTCCCGTCTGTGTTTCTTAATGCCTTTAGTAAACAGATGGCATGATCCAGAATTAGTATTTCTTTAGCTGCACAAAATCTGTGCTCATTTAAATAATAAAAAATGTTTCATGTATAAACATGCTGATAATTTTGGAAATTTCCTTCAGCTTATAAAGCTGTTTTAAGTAGGTGAAGCAGTGTACAATGCTGTTGCCTGTTTGTACAGGAGGCAGTTGTGTTTAAGTGTCCCTTCCTTGCAGTATAAAGTTTTTCCTGCTGGATGACCTTGGGAATGATAATGGTAGAGTACTTATCTGAGTTGTCTGCTGATACCATACTCATTGACAGGTAAAGCTTAGGGAGAGGCCATGGTATGGTGAGGAACAGGAATGTGCTGGCAGGTAAACATACACACCACCCATTGCCCCTCGCAGAATGACCTCTGTTGTTATTGGGATGGGTTCTATTACATATCTACTGTGTCTGAAGCTGAAGCATGTAATAGTGTAGTATTGTGTTTATTCCACACATTTATAGAACAAATACCGTAAACATTTACACTCTGATAGAGTATTTAGGAACTGAAGTAATAAATATTTTTTTCCAGTGTTCATTAGGATGGCAGTTAGGGGTTAAATGCCTTGGGGTACACCTAAATGCAAAGTCCCCCCCCCCATCTGGAGCTGGCTGTCCCTTTGGAATGTTCTGCATATGGGTATTCTTGATTTCAGATTGGCTGTGGAATTAGTATGCTGCTCTTTTACCCATGCATTCTGGAGGAAATAAGGGAGGCAGAATCATGTGACAGGATGCTACAATCCTAGCAGAAGAGCTATGAAAATGGAATCTTACATGAAACCTAAATTAAAATAAAACTTTTTGAAATGTGCATCTAAGCCTTTTGTTGTTCATAATCCTTTTGTACATAATTAAAGGGTTTATTACTGTAAATAGGAATAGGCTGGCCTTCAGGTGCAATCAAACTAATTTTAAAGTAAAAAGCATAGCAATCCAAAAAGTTATCCAAGTTACATAACTACTTATAGATCATTTCTCTTACGGGGTCCAAATGATCTGGTGAATGCCTTGTGTGGAAGGTGTAAGGAGCACAGTAAGCGGCACTTTTATTCAAGTGGATTTTGTTTCACTGAATAAAAATTTAAATCACATTTTTTATGTATAATATGTGTTCACATATAAAATAAAACTTTTGTGACATGTCTGTAAGCCTTGTAGTGCATAGGAGTGACCCATATGTGTTTGGCCAGGTTTATGAAAACCAGACATTCAACTTCCAAAATTCATTGGTTCATAACACCGCAAAAATTGCCCAACAGTCACCATGCATCAGATCTATCAATCAGATTCTAATGAATGTCTGTTAGATATTTGGTGTGATTGCAATAGCATTCGTTTCCCAGAAATACTAAATCTGGCCTTTACTCAATAAATGAACACAAATCCTATTTTATTAATATCTGGACAGTGTTGATTGAAAATTGATTTTTTAAGATTTTATTAACCATTGTATTACAATCAATATTTTATTATCTCTAAAAGGTAAAATTGATAATATTTTAGCGCATGCATCAAAGAAGTGGATGGTTTATGAAATATTTATAGTCGATTGCAAAGATCAGTTGGTATATCATGGAAAAATCTCATCGTATGTGCTCAGTGTAAGACTATCTAGATCTATATCTAATCTTTTAAAGCCAGAGTAAAAAAAATGTAAATATGTATGCAACAACCAGTTACATTCTTCAACAAACATACACACTCAACCTAAACATCTGATTCCCACTGGCAACTGTTTATCAATGACCAAGGCTTTTCAGCCATACAGTAATTCAGGCTACTGGTTTTCTAATTGCAATAGTTAACAAAAATGTCTGTGCTGTTATAACACACTATTCATTTTAATGTAATTTTTTCTCACCATAGGCTCTGGCTGGCCTGTTATGTATCAGGAGATTAGTGGCTGGCTACCCGTCGTGGTCTATTGAAATCTGGTAGTGTTTTATGCTGCCCATGTACTGTTAGCCTGAGTGATGAAAGAAGGCCATGTATACATTTACTAAAAATTCCAGACATGCCTTTATTGCAAATTCCAGGGGGTATAATAACGATTCATTATTTCACCACTAATAAAGATTTAAATTTTCTGTTTATAGCCAGTTTAAACTGCCAACAATGACTGCAGTGAGAGAACGGTTAGAATTTCACTAAAAACAAATACACAAATCACACTGTGTTAATGCCTCATCTAAATTCACTATTGTTTGGCTTCTAATTTAAAAAAAATCCCAAACTGGGATATACAGTATATAAGCTGTTCAAACAAAACAATACATATGTAGCAAAAATCATCCTTGCTTTAACATCAAGGCCAATAGTGTCAGTGGTTTAGAAGTTTAAGGGACTTTCAGCAAAATCATCAATCGGTTGGAGCAAGATTTCAGATTTTGGCCCTACAATTACTCTGTAGCTACAAAAGTCTTACAACCCAGCACTTATTGAAGCTACAGAAGTATTCTATCCTTCATTTTTGCAGTTCCACCTACTAGGGATATATTAGGACTAATTGTAGAGAGAAATGATTTAGCTATGGTCTCCAACTTACTGTACTTGCATAGAAAGTTTGATACATAATACCAGCATATGACACATATTGTGACCTGGGTTTCACCCTTTATTGGCTTAGTCAGTAGACATGTCTATAGCTATGTTTTTATATTTTTTGCTCTGGAAACCTAATTTACCTTGAATTTGAGAAGATAGACATCATATTCAAATAAACAGATAGTTTAGGTAGACCTTACCACTTCAATGGACTGTATAGTATTGTAACATGAAATTGAAAGGGTGGCAAATTTAATGAAAATCTGGTGTGTTCACAAGCGTGTAGTCAGATGTTTGAAATGAAAAGTTACTATTCGTATAAAAAACCCTTATTGTGATTCACCCCCCCCCCATTTACTGTAACCCTTTCACATTGTCAACTAAATGAACTGATTTAATAACTTGATCTGTGGAGCAAGCACATGAAGTAATTTATAGCAAACACTCATTGTCTTTATACTCGCTGGCTTAGACATATTAGGAGTGCAGAGATCAGATATAAACATAAGGCTGCATAATGACAAATTACCATGTTCAAACGCAATAACCTGAAACACCAGCAAACCCTTTCTGTACAACATGCCTGTGTATTATCATTGCTCATTGCACTGTGGTATTGGGAAGATCACATTACATCATACACCAACAATAAGGTATTTGGTATAAACATACACTAAAGTAAAATTTAAAAATTAAAATGGAATTTGAAAAGCAATAACTTGCTAAATAGAATTTCAACCCCGCCCCCATCTTTTGTGAAAAGGCCCTATAAATTTTTTTTTTAATGAAAATTGTCTTTTTTTGAAGTAGGCTTGTGGCTTTAATATAGAAGTGATCTGAATGGCTGTAAAGATGTCCCATGCCTACCTACATTGCCTACGTGTCTGTGTTAATCGGCAATAGGTTTGATGGTATCTGACCTCAGTTTAAGATGCTTCGGAGATCTTTCAGAATTCACTGACCGGTGTGTTTGAACTGCATTTGACCTCCTGTAAGTGGGTTTTGCACCCCTTTATACTTCTATGGGAATGTAAAACCCCCTTAAAGGGCAAAAAGCCTGTCAAAAAAGGCCCTTAAAGTACCCATTTCACCTCCCTTCCTTCCCATGGTTGCAAGGCTTACCTAGGTTTTTCTTTTTTAATTTAAACTGTCAAATCCAGGAACATCGAGTGAGTTTACATCCTCCTGTTCTGTTAGCTCCTGGTCAATGCTCGAGGAAGCCCGATTAATACCTTGAAGGACAGATTAGGGTACCAAAAAAAAAAAAAAAAACGTGGGTCATTATTGGTTTTAATGTGTACAATAAAAGTACTAGATCGAACCATTTTCCATGCACAACCTGAATTTTATTTGGCCTTTAGACTTAAGTAAGAAATGTTAAGAAGCTGCAAAACTATGCAGGACATTGCTTTTGTCCAACAGCTAACTTCATTACCTAGAATTTCAAATGCACTGCTGGAGCTTTTACATGGATATTTGTCAATGAGATTGTCACAACAAATTTTTCATACTAGCTAAACTTGCCTCTTAAGCTGTGTAATTGTATTGCTTCCTCATGTGCAATTTAGATCAGGCAGACCTCTGAGGCTAGGGAGCACCCGTGCACATTTATAGCATCTTCTAAGGGAATAAGTGGCTCTGAGTATATTCTAATACATTGCCTTTGGAGACACTGAGAAAACCTTCTGGTGTCTGCGCTCAACAAATGAATCAACAAAATGAGTTTTATCTTGTAAAATCAATAGCATTTCAAAATGTGAATAACGTATTAAATAAAGGCAAGTATATTTAGAATGCTGCACATCTCTTTGGGACTGTGTTTCATCATTTGTCATTGGAATTCAGGCTGTGATTGTGATCTGAATTTTAAATATATGAACAAGGAAAAAGAATATGTTCGCAGAAAAAATCTGCTGGACTGGAGTCTGACTGGGCTAAAATAAAGATACAAAATGTTAATGCAGCAACGTGCTTTTATTATGTAATACTGCAATATGCTTTTTCAGTATGTCTTATGTCCCCTTCTAACTGCTCTAGTTTCCTTAGGTCATAAATACACTATAGAGGTATTTACAATTACAATTGTTTATATCTCTTGTATATTCATCACATCACAGGTGCACTTCAATACACCGAGTAGAACATTTTTCAGGATACTTCAGTGAAACAAATTACCTGTTGAAATACATTTTGCAAACTATACCCAGCACAGACTGGACATCAAGCGTCACCATCTTCTTCCGTCTTTCTTTTTATTTTGCATCTTCCTGAAAATGTAAAAAAAAGTGCCAATCTCTGCACATGCATGTTAGAACTGTAGATGTACTACTGAATGCAATGATTTGCTGCTTTTTAGTGCAAGATATTTTGTACACTATAGCGGTCACTAATGTGTATACCTTAAAGCTATACCTAAAGTAAAGCTTTCTTAATCTTCCAGACCCTGTCTGGTAGCAGTATAATATAAGGGGCATCAAAACGACAAGAACGTACTACTAAACAAAAAGTCAAATCTGCATATATAATGAGCAAATTTGGCTGTCCATATATAAACGAGGTTGCAACAATTAGCAATCTTACGATTCATTGCGATGAAGTTTAAAAATCTGCTTGCAGTTCTGTAAATCTGTAACAATTGACATGTCTGCTACAAATAATCACTGGTGTAAAAAAAATGTTAAAGGATTCCTAGAACACATCTGCAAATATTTATAGTTCTTTTATATTCATGATCTCTATTTTCACACTGGGGACATCTGCACAGTTCTCTTTCCTCTTTCCTTTATAAAGACAGAAAAGTTCACCAGATGCAACATTACATCACAAAATATTTTAGTAATTGTTCTGTGTCAAACCATACATACATGGCCCTCAAGAAAATGTGTGATGATGTACCTCAATGTAATGTAAAGTTAAGGTGGGCTTACTGGAAATAAGGAAAAAGATGTAGATGCTGGATTGATAAATAATTAAACAAACAAACATTTCCCCTCTTCTTACAATAGATGTGAAAAAAACACTATTCAGAATAATTTTTCATAATATGCACCTGGAATGGTTGAATTAACGTAATTTTACTTTTCCTTGGAGCCTGTACCCAAGTGTATTGCAGTCAGGTACAATTTGTAATTCTTTTATAAATGAGTAGAAGAAATGTCTTTAATTGCTAAGTAAAAAAAGAAGACGACTCCGTCAGTAGGTAGCTCCCCCCCACTTGTACAGTTTTAATAATACATAAGGGGTGCCTTTAGAAATAAAGTGGAATATATTATAATTATATATAATATTATAATATGAAGACAGGTCCAGGATTCTCCCACTATTTTCGCTGCTGACTGCTGATATGTTTTAAGATATGGGCATGCAGGAGTTGTATCCAAACTTTGATCATCTTGATTGGCTGGGCTAGGTTGACATAATGTGTGGGAGTTTTTTCAGTCCCAACACTCAATGGAAACTGGGATTGCCAGTTATCCCTAGCAACAAGTTTTGGCAGATGGGTGGCAAGCAGGCAGGTAAGAAAACATTGACTGTGCTTTTCTGCATTAGGGACCTTCCCGACTTTAGTTGCACTTTTAACTTGTAGTAGCCATCAAAAGGGCTTTCGCCTAAACCCCTAGCTTTTAGGCACGTCTAAGAAACACCTTTTTGTGTTGTGCTTCAGATTCACATAACGGCATCCGTGTCCTGCTTCTGCTTTATTCTTCCTAGATCAGGGGTGTCAAATTCAAATACACAACGGGCCGAAATTAAAAACGTAGACCGAGCCGCGGGCCAAACTTTATTGATAAAACAATCTCCAAAAGAAGAAAAGAGAACACATGAGAAGAGCATGCAGTAATATGCAGTGGATTTATTTAGATCAATCCACTGCATATTACTGCATGCTCTTCACATGTTATTTCTTCTTATTGATATTAATTGTTTTACTTTGCCAGAGAATGCAATGTGAAACCAAATGCTGAATTGCTGCATTCATTTGGTTTCACATTGGATTCTCTGGCACAGTAAAACAATTATTATAGCAATAGCTCTATGATAATTCCTGATAATAATATTCCTGATAATTCCTGATTATTGATCTTACCTGTCAGTACTACAATTCCCAGCATCACTTGTGTCTATAAAATGCAGGGCGACGCATAGGCAGAGAGGCCGCTGGTCTAGAGATGCGAGTGATGCCGGGAATTGTAGTAGCGGCATTGTACTTGCGTCTATAGAACAGCAGCTTAATATAAATTGCAGCTGGCCCGCCATTACTACGGATTGCAGTAGCGGGGGGCAAGCTGCAATTCATATTAAGAATTCTTTTGCGGGCCAAAAAAATGGACATGCCAGGCCAGATTTGGCCCGCAGGGCAGAGTTTGACACCCCTATCTTAAAGTGTCCCCAAAGCAAACACTATTACTAGACTTTATAGAGCAGACAGTCTGTTCACATTTGTTCTGTCCATCCCTCCAGTAAATAATATGTCCTTACAGATGCATTTTTTTTTTTCTTAATTCTTGTTTGTATACGAATATTATAAAAGGTAATTTTCCTTTTTAAGAATGGTTTAGGAAAAGCTGGCACTTTTTGTCAATGTTTCATAACTATATTCTGTTCAACAACTGAACATTTACATTGACTAATTAGCAGCTCTACGTCTTTCTGTTGCATCACCATAAAGAACTTTTACAAGGCGCACACAGCCACACCTGTGGAACATGTTCAAGCCTATATCATAATTACATTAATAAGATTAGAAATTTTCTCTTCCTGTGTAACTGGGACATACCTCGCTAACTATATGCAGATGTTTGTGTTGTTTTTGCAGGGTTGTCAGCTCCTAATCTTATGGCTTACTATTTTACAGCATTTTGTCATTTTTAGATGTTGTGTATTGAGCAAAAATGTGTTCTATTAATCAATATGCATATAAGTGGGGTACTAAATCTGGTAATCCAATGATCCATCAAGATAGAAGATATTGCACTACAGTTTATCATGAGTTTTATTATAGATATTTATTTATTTTGCAGATAGGTCTACTTTAAAAGCTTTAGTGATTTGTTAGCCTACCATCACACATATATTTTATATTACACAGGATGCATGCACTTAACATCTCAGGTATTTTATTACCACTTATGCCAGCAGACAATGCCTTCATCTGCTTTCCAGTATGTAGGGCTCTATTCAGAGACTACTTCTTGTACTGACATACAGGCTCAGTAATGACACAAATATTGTCCTGGTTTTATTTTATTATGATACCTGCATAGGTATTGGCTATGTTCACAAATATCTGAAATCGATTAATCCCTGCAACAGCCTCTTTCCTTCTGGTGTTGCTGTTTGTCAGCCTACTTGTGCCATGTAATAAAAATGCCTATAATAAAAACATGGAGATCTGATTTTTCCAAGTGAAATCCTATATTACAAAGTCGATCTTAAAATCTATCGATCTATCTAATCTATCCAAATGCACCATGAGTATTGAAGGTGGCTACAACACTTTCCCACTTCTAAATTTGTAAAACCTTTACCTTTTTCCCCCACAAAGCCTATAGTTTCCCTACCAATTGGGTCTCTTGGACTCTCTGCAAATTGAGCTTTTGGGTGCAAATGGTCTGATTTGTTTACTCATCTGTAACTGGATTTTGGGCTTATGGAGTTTGGATGCCTACATACTGTCAACGTATTTGGAGGCTGTGTGCAAAATTGGATTGAACTTCACTCCCCCACCCTAGTACACTTTTTAGATAAATGTCACCTTTTTGAACCTTTTAACTAGGTTTTACAACTTTTAATGGGGGAAACCTCACTAGTCCAAGACGTACTCGTCAATGCTTTTTCAGTATATAAAAAAGTGTTTTCTAAAGTTACCCACACAAATATACTATTGCTTTTACTATATTCATGGTATCTGGAATCATTGGACAACATACTGAATCTGTAGTCACACCTTGTATATGGATATATTTCCATTGCCCA
>NC_092863.1:65676883-65678106 GCF_032062135.1 Pyxicephalus adspersus
GATAAAAATGTGGAGTTTTGTTTCATGTTTCTAATGTGCCCTTTTCCAGCCATAGAGAGAAAACCAAGGTAGACACAAGAATGTGGGGAAGAAACATGTGAATTAGCTTGTTGAGTATTCCCTCTTCTCAGGAGGAACAATCAGATTCACCTTGTTGGCAAATGGGATAGAATTAGGATGTGTTGAGAAAGTCTAGGATTGTCTCATCCTATTTTGTTAAAACACACCTTGTGAATGACAAACTCTTACAGTTGTGAAGTCCTATGTTCTGTAGTACCTTGGGATTTATAGATATGTCAAGGGCCCCAACATACCAAGCAAAAAAATTGTGACCGAACTTTTCATGCAGAGTTTCTGATTACCATATAAATAACATTTTCATCTAATCTAAATGTTGAAGTTAGGGGCTTATTTACTTATCCTGAGTCTCTGTGGAACATGTCTCTCAAAAGTAATCTTTTCAAAGAAATAATCTTCTGATGAGGCACTGCAGAGTATGACCAATGCATCTACTGAGAGTAGTACTGCTGAGATGTACTGTAAGGTCCAATTGTCTAAGATTTCCATTCTGGATTAAATTTTTTTTTATATTGCCATTGCGTATTGTTGCCAAAGGTAACATATTCTAAACTCTTTGGTACATTGAAATGTAGCTAAATCTTAAACCGGAGTTGACTTACAGTAGTAAGTAAGTGACATTTAGGAAGTAGTGACATTTTTACTCTGGAATAAATAATTTACTTAGTTCAGTAAAAAGAACCCAATCACTTTCAAGGAATGCAGTATTGTCCCTAGATTTTTTTTCTAGGCTGGATGGGAAGAAGCTGTAGGCAGGGACTAATCTATGTCAGATATTTGTGAACATAGCCAATAACTATGCAGGCTCCTTTATTGTGACCCAAATTTTCAGTAACCAGCCAAAAACAGCCTGGTGGTTACTAAAAAGTTTTGGGCAGTGCACCTGGGTAAAAGGTGCTGCGGAAAACATGAATGAATGAGGAAAAAACAAACCCGGTCTTTGGGTTTACATGATTGGATGGCCAAAGTCAGCAAAGATTCACCTCATTCCCTAAGCTAAGTGAATAATTCCTGGAACAGCCTAAACGTAAGTAAATAGGACCCCTTTATTCTCATCTATTTCAGATGAGGTAAGGCTGTAGTGTGTGTTTTAATATTTCAGTGTTTTGCATGTTTACCAAGCATTTTCTATAACTACACTTACA